>NC_061103.1:13197319-13200507 GCF_015104395.2 Macrobrachium nipponense | reverse complement strand
GGTTTATTGTTTGGGAAAGGGTGTTTTACGACCACATGCCCTTGCTGTCATCAACTACAGTTATTGGCGGTGGGGCCTAGCCTTTTACTGAAAAGTAAGACTGCAAGGCAGCAGTTTCCACAGTTATTGGCGGTGGGCCTAGCCTTCTACTAAAAAGTAAGACTGCAAGGCAGCAGCTTTCCTTTTAGTCGCCTCTTACGACACACATGATCTACGGTGGTAGTATTCTTACACCCCTACCACAGATGTCCCTCATGAATCGTGTAAGAATAATTACATTGACATACCATGATTCAAGACGACACAAATATAGATCGTACTAGAGTCTAGACAAATAAATAATTTCAGTTATGTAAGTTACTCTTGTTTATTTGATTGTCAAATCTGACTCAACAGCCCATCGATTTAATTTCCTGGTCAGTCTTTCACTAAACTCCAGCCAAATATCGGAAAACAAAGTACCTATTCCCCATCTAGAGCACACTCCGTTCTCTCAATTTGTTTTCCTTACATTTACCAGTATCTTTAGTCCTATCTCGATAAGTATAGCATGCATTCTGTTAGGCCAGCTTGCAGGTTTATGGTATTTAGCTGACAAAGACAGCACCAGCTACATACTCCAAGTGTTTCAACTTTCTATATTTACTTTTCCATCAACTGTTCTTTTCATTAAAAAATCCATGAGGTGGCAAAACATTTCCCTATAGCACCACGATATACACTGCAAGTACGAAAAATTTTTGCATACTTTATTTAGAGTTAAGACGAGAACTGAAATATGATACAGAGTGAAGTGTATTTAAATGGAAGGTGATACCCTTTTTCTACCACGAGTCAAGTCAATATACGGAGGTTTAATCTTTGTAATTCATTGACTCCATGCCCCAATAATTTCATTGACTACAAGGAGGCTTAGACAACCATTACTGTCGCTAATTTCAGACTACAGAACTCGGTAAATTAATTTAATTTAGCGATATAATGTCAGGAAAAATTGCAAATTCTGATTGACTCACGGTGATCCCAATATTAAGAGATCAGTAAAGCCAAGTTTTGCATAATACTTCTTAATAGCTAAAGTTTATCTCTAAAATACGATGTGTATCGTGATAATTAATCATATTACCCACACTTATAAAAACCATCTATACATTTTTTGTCAAGTAAACTTTCATGTCGATCGGGTTTCATTCTTCAAGACCCCCTAAGGGTCAAGAAAGCCTCGCGATTTTCATGTCTTCGGATTATGCTCAACATTCCAAAACATTTCCATTTGCGTGAATTCTAAGTTAGTGAGTTATCTAAACGTGATACGGAGTTAAAAAAAAATAGCAAGGCTCTCTTAATATCTGTTTCCTGACCAACAGCTCACCAGACTTTGCAACATCAAAATAAATAAAGTCCCTCACATGCTGACGAGGGCTGGTCTTTCCTGATGGTCAATTTCACTTAGTAATTGGTCATAATTTCAGGGCCAAATTTTTGCCCTCTGATTCACTCCGGTTGCCTGACCTACATTTGGAACAAGAACGACAAATATTAACATTTATCAGTCCCAGATCCAGAGCTAAAATGAAAAAAAAAAAAAAGGTTCTTCGCTTTGTCGGATTTACTACAAATTATTAAGACGTGATCATAAAATCAAGGATGGGAATCCATGTTCCGGAGGGGTTGAGCCCTCGATCTGGGACTGATACATGTGTAACATCTGTCGTTCTTGTTCCAAATGGGGGTCTGACAAGCGGAATGAATCAGAGAGCAAAATTTCCCCCATAAATGATCACCATTTGCTACGTGAGACCGACCATCTGGAAAAGACTAGCCCCCATCAGTATGTGAAGGACTTAACTTTTGTTGATGTTCAATAATCGAGCTCTAACGATGGTGTAGTGTTGATCAGGAAACAAACATTAGGAGAGCCATATTATTTATCTAATTTATTGCATTACACATTTACATAAGCCAATAATGTACAATTCATATTCGTTCAGAGGCAAGATTAGTTAAGGAGCTTTGACAGCTACAGCAACGTGGACGACATGAACTTGAGGTCCCTAAGAGTGAAAAATAAAGGCCAAATGCATTATACTATACACGGCTGGTCCAGAACGAACGTGACTTCCCAAGACCAAATCGCGACGAAAAGTAAACGTCAAAGGCTAAATCACGACAAAGCTCTGACTGACCGATGTCAAATCCGGACCGATCACAACTAATCGAGACCAAATCGCAAGAGTGCCCCAACCTTATTCATCACACTCAAGCACGAGAGAGAGAGAGAGAGAGAGAGAGAGAGAGAGAGAGAGAGAATAAAATATGTTTCATAACACAACGTGAAGATCCGACCTCCAGCTTACTCGGAATGTGTGCACGATTTTCCCCTCACATGTAAGTTGCAAATGTTATATTCCTCACTTTCAGCGTAAATTAAAACATACTAAAATCTACGGTCTAATAGAGCCTTGCCTCACCGACAGAAATTGAGATAAATATGTTATATTTTATTAGAAGTAATTTTTCTGTACCGTTTAACATACATATTATTTATCTTTTACATTTGCATTCTAATAAATAAATAAATAATAAATTCCAGTATCTTTAACTCAATGAAAAACACCTTTTTCAGACCTTTTTAGGGTCTTCCATTGACCTTTCCTACTGGAACCCCCAACCCCCAAACAAGAAAGTAGTTTGTAGGCTTACTCTTTAAGTAAGTGAAAAGATAAATGACACTTAGTTCCAAGGATAACATTTACCCCGTGAATAGACAGAAACTGATTTTAACTGGGTCCTCTTATGTGCACTGATCTGGAGAGGCAGTACCTTCCATTCAAATAAGTCGCTAACCGCCCTCAGATACTGACTGTAGCTTAGGTGGCGCTAAAGAATGAGCGATTTTGCTGTATCCATGACGATGGAATATGATGATTTACTTTCAACTTTATAAAAAGTAATTAATATCTGGTTAATATAAAAGATTTGGTATGCATACTTGCTTACTGGTGAACACAATAATGTTATTTGGTAATCGGGCGCCACCCCCCCCCCAACCCCTGACCCCTCCTTCCCTCGTTTATCTAAGCTCGCTCTCTTATTAATGCAATACGCGCGCACGCCAAAATACACACATGCTACAAAATATATGTGCATGTATGTATATATAATATACATATAAATATATATTTTAT
>NC_061103.1:13189819-13194819 GCF_015104395.2 Macrobrachium nipponense | reverse complement strand
AACTGACTGGGGGAGATAGTGAGTCACAGTCCTTTGAAATAATCTACCAGATTTTTGTTCATTTCTCAAATGAAATGAGTTGATTTATTTACTTCCATCTTTATTTTGCTATATTTTTCACGTTTATCACTTGCAATTTTTTGTCTTTTTCTTTCTCTTCGTGGATAGCGAATCTATTTCGCGGTAGCTGGGTCTCTTTGGCCGATTACAGTGACAAGACTTTAGTTCAGAAAAGTCTAGTCTAGCCTTGTCTGTCAACATACGTCAGAAGCACCTGCGGTATACGTCACGTTCCGTCCTTCAGAAATGTCTTACAAGATGTCCCAACCGTGCGCGTGAAAGCCAATCAAAATGAAGACCATAAATAGAACGTGTCGTGTGAATTCACCTTGAACTATGCTAATTTGCTTTCCATACCCATGGATATGAATATAGACTTCACCAAAACTTTTCTAAATTTAGCTGATATTTTATTATATAAAGGTTTTAATGCATCTATTTCTAATAGATGCATTGAAATAGATGCATTAAAATAGAATTAGATGCATTAAAATAGGTTTTAATGCATCTTTTTCTAATAGATGCATTAAAATAGAATTAGATGCATTAAAATAGGTTTTAATGCATCTTTTTCTAATAGATTCATTAAAATAGATGCATTAAATTAGAATTAGATGCATTAAAATAGGTTTTAATGCATCTATTTCTAACAGATGCATTAAAATAGATGAATTAAAATAGAATTAGATGCATTAAAATAGGTTTTAATGCATCTATTTCTAATAGATGCATTAAAATAGAATTAGATGCATTAAAATAGGTTTTAATGCCTCTATTTCTAACAGATGCATTAAAATAGAATTAGATGCATTAAAATAGGTTTTAATGCCTCTATTTCTAACAGATGCATTAAAATAGAATTAGATGCATTAAAATAGGTTTTAATGCATCTATTTCTAACAGATACATTAAAATAGATGCGTTAAAATAGAATTAGATGCATTAAAATAGGTTTTAATGCCTCTATTTCTAACAGATGCATTTAAATAGAATTAGATGCATTAAAATAGGTTCTAATGCTTCTATTTCTAACAGATGCATTAAAATAGAATTAGATGCATTAAAATAGGTTTTAATGCATCTATTTCTAATAGATGCATTAAAATAGAATTAGATGCATTAAAATAGAATTCAAAATCTTCTAAGGAAGGTTTTGAATTCTATCCTATTATAATATTTCAGTAATTATGATATCCGAATTGCTCAGCATTTCATTAATCATATCAGATTTCAAACTTTTAATAATTTTCCACCGCTAACAATGTTCCAAGGTCTGTTCCCCCCCCCATTGTCTGTTCAAGAAATATCCTTTACTACTGGATTTCAGTGATAATCTACGCAGTGACCTATATCTCCAAGAAAGTGACTATATTTGGAAATATAACTAGAATTCGTTATTTTCTATTTCATTTGCTTATATAAAATATTTGTATTTTTAAATCATCTGTTGCGATTGAGATCAGTAGTTTTAATTACAAACCTCTGTCATGATTTAGATTAGCAGTTACCTTCGGCGCTATTATTATAAGGTCACATTTTATAACGATATTTTTAGAAGTCACATGCAATAACCTCACAATGATGCTCACAGTTACTGTTAGGCAAATCGTTTTCTCTGATGTACAGAATACTCATCTTCTTCCACTATCCTTGAACGCCTTCAGGCGCTGGCTGTACAGAATGGATGATTGTTACACCTTTCTTATATTAACTTTTTTTTTGCTCCTACGTAAAACTGTAGACCTCCATTAGTTTCCACCCGTTTCTCCCCTTCTTAGCGCCGGTTGGCGTAGGTACTGCTGTCCCCAAGTCTTCCAGACTAAGCAAAATAAACACCGACTCGAACCCGGCATTTGCCAACCACTTCTCAACTGACTTTCCAACTTGCATAGGGCAGCCAAGACGCCGTCGAGTGTCCTGACAGTTTGAACGTGTACAAAACGGTCACGAAACTTAGTCAACTACAGACCAAAACGTTCGTCGAAATGCCGCTACCTTGCAGACTTACCATGATATACGTCGACCTCTAGTCGTAGTAATTCGCGAACACAGGCAGCCTATTATTATTGTTATTAATAAAATAAAAATAGTTTAACCAAACCACTGAGCTGACTATCAGCTCTCATAAGGGAGGCCCGAAGGATTAGTATGTCATACAAGGTCTAGGCCAGAGGCCAAGCACACTGGGACCAAATAGGTCGTTCACCGTGGGGATATTAATGAATTAAAATAAAAAAGAAATGCATGAGGATTGTGCACTGAAATACACGCATACATTAAATACATTTACTGATGTTTCCAATTTCAGAAAAACTGACCACGATGCACGTGGAAATAACTAGATCGTAACCACACATTCCAGAGGTTTTCTTCCAATAATGAATCGAAAAGCACTGGGTCTTAACTATAAACCCTGATTTAGATGGTTACTCTTATACAAAGGCGATCTTTTAATAATTGAATTAACACACAATAAACTTACTATTTTTAGTTACTGAATGCTAGGGTACAGAGCACCGTACATACGAAAAAATAACAATCTAGGTCAACCTGAAAAGGCTATCAGCTTTCTCCAGCCAAGTCCACGATATGAGTTTGATTTACAGCAAAAAATCTGATAGACGAGTCCTCTGCTCATGGTAAAAAAAAAAAAAAAAAAAAAAAAAAAAAAAAAAATTGTCGTACATCGTGCCCGGATCTTGTTTTGGAACTGAACATAAAAAGCTCGAAAATAAATCCAAATATTTTGATGATATTTCCTAAGCCTAGGCAAATGGAGACAAACTTAAAAATGGGATTAAATCCTACTAAATCTTGTTTACCAAAACACGATAAACCGAATTTATTTTTTTTATAATATAAATCAGGAGCGGTATTTAATAACACATTTTAAGTCTATTTTACTAGAAATTAAACTGCGATATTAAAATGCTATGGTTGAAGAATATAACACACAGCAGTATGATCTGAAGTTTACTATTAAAGTAACTTTGAAAT
This sequence comes from Macrobrachium nipponense, assembly GCF_015104395.2. Classification (NCBI taxonomy): domain Eukaryota; kingdom Metazoa; phylum Arthropoda; class Malacostraca; order Decapoda; family Palaemonidae; genus Macrobrachium; species Macrobrachium nipponense. The sequence continues at coordinate 13,191,762 of NC_061103.1, read as the reverse complement.
TCATTATCAGTCATTCTGTTCGCTACTATGGACGTATTAGCTACTATAGTCATGGCCATTATCACGAAAAAAAAAACGCCGAAATTTCTTGGGCGAAATCGAACTTTCTGTTCGGTGATGCCCTATCGTACAGCATTGCCAGACACACGATCGTGGGTAACTTTAGATTAAAATAAAAAATGCTAAGGTTAGAGGGCTGCAATTTGGTATGTTTGATGATTGGAAGGTGGATGATCAACATACCAATTTGTAGCTCTCTAGCTTCGGGAGTTTGTAAGATCTGAGGGCGGACAGAAGAAGTGCGGACGGACAGACAAATAGCCATCTCGATAGTTTTCTATACAATAAAACTAAAAATGCGTTTATTGTATTAGTGAACGGGTGTCAAAACAAAAATGGTCACTGGGGGGAGAGAGAGAGAGAGAGAGAGAGAGAGTCTCATGATTGCACATGTAAAAAGATATTCTAGATCAGCGTGAATTTCACCTTCCGTCTTTTCTGACAGGGGCGTAGCATTTCGGGTCTTCTTCTTGAAAAGACAGAGAATGACGCTGACGACTGATATGAATCAAATACACATTAATAAATACCTATCTAAGGACATAGGTCATGAAATGGAAAGAGGTACGAATGAATGCTTTGTATGTACCACCTGCTGCTGTCTGGATTGATAAGCAAAGGTTTTAGTCTTCTGTCAAAGAAAACTATTGAGATGAATTTTTGTCTGTCCGTCCGCCCTCAGATCTTAAAAACTACTGAGGCTAGAGGGCTGCAAATTGGTACGTTGATCATCCATCCTCCAATCATCAAACGTACCAACTTGCAGCCCCATAGCCTCAGTAGTTTTTATTTACTTTACGTTTAAAGTTAACCATGATCGTGCGTCTGGCACGCTAAGGGTACCAGAAACACAGGCCACCACCGTGTGGTGGCTAAAAGTTTAATGCGCCGTGGCTGAAAGTTTCATACAGCATTGCACGCTGTGCAGAAAACTCTCTTGATTTTTAGGCTCATTTTTTACTTGTTGTAATTGATATCACTCATTTTAAAAGGACTTTCCAGTTTCTTTTCCCAACGGCAAGACTTTTTATTCATCTCATGACCTTTAAGCCACTTTCTCACGCACTCTATAGCTTTCATTGTCGTCAGGTTGAATAGCAAAAGTTGAAAGAAAACTCTGACGCAAATTCTTTTCGTAGCTAGTTGATTTAATTCCAGAGAAATGGATCGACATTGTACTGGCAACTGGAACATATGATCCAACTGACAGGGAATTGTTACCTGTAATGCTAATAACAGATTTATCGTTGATTATCAGATCTTCTATTTCACTTCATTTTTTTTTTCCATTTGATTTTAGACTCTCTCTCTCTCTCTCTCTCTCTCTCTCTCTCTCTCCTCTCTCTCTCTCTCTCTCATAGGAGGCTTGCTCTATGACAGTAAACGTCGTTGACCTGAGAGAGAGAGAGAGAGAGAGAGAGAGAGAGAGAGTGAGAGAGAGAGAGAGTTTTATACTTATGTAAACGAGCTTGACATAGGGTCCCGTGTTAGCGCTGGATGGTGAAATGTAAAGGAGTCTCTGTCTGACAGAAGTTTCCCAGCGGTTCTTGACTCTAAGCTGGAAATGGAAATGTAGTATACGTTCCTCCGGCCCCTATTACGTCTGAATGTAAAAAAAAAAAAAAAAAAAAAGAAGAACCTCCACCACAAAAAGAAAACTAAAAAAAACTTCCAGGTTACTAATAGTGTCTATATATTTCATGAAAGGCGGTGCGCATATTAAAATACAGTTCCTTATGTTCATTTATTTTTCCTACAAGATGGAAGAGCAGAAAATTGACAAGAGGTTTGCAGATATAAATGTTTGAAAGCAGTGAAATTCAACGAATTCCAAAAAAAGATTAAATAGTAAGTACGGGAAACAAACCTATCTGGCGAGAACT
>NC_061103.1:13177319-13182319 GCF_015104395.2 Macrobrachium nipponense | reverse complement strand
TTCATCCACCCAGCCCTTTCTAAATCTTTCTTTTGTTCCTCCAAGCTCTTCTGAAAAACAATATTCATTTACAAACATAACCACAGTCCTTCAATTTCTCCACTTGATCAGACCACCTAGAAACACGGATGTATCCCTGCATCTATACAAGTTCGCATCTTGCAACTTGCAGCTGTTCTTAGTCTGCAGCCCTATAGAAGGACTTCATGCCAATAGCTTAACTTATTGCTTAACGTTTTCATTGTACTTAATTTCGAAAAATTGACAACCAGTTTCCATAATGACAGTTTACGAGCCCTTCATTCATTCCAACTTCTCTTCTGCACATATTCATCCTCTTGACTATTTTGCATAAACCCTACTACCTTCCTTGCGTCATGTATTCGGTGATCCTACCCTGTAATTTCGTCAATCCATAATTCATTACAGTATATATAATCCAGAAATTTCCAATTTCCTTCATAAACTTACCCTAACTCACAGTCACTTTCCTCGGGTGGAGGGAAAATTCCCTGCAATCTCCCTAAATATATATTGCATCTCTGTGGGGATTCACCCTAAATTGAATATTATATTCGTGTATACACACACACACACACCCATATATATACATATATATATATATATATATATATATATATATATATACATATATATATATATGTTTGTGTGTGTGTGCTGTGTGTGTGTATGTGTTTATATATATAAAATGTATATAAACATAGTATATATGTATATATATACATTTATATACAGCTATACATATACATATGTATATACATAATGTATATTTATACAATAAACATAATATATTATATGTATATATATATATATATATATATATATATATATATATATATATATATATATATTAGTATTCCTAAAAGTAAATATGCGCATATAGAGACACAAATAAACCTTATTCTATTCAGACAAAAGAGGCGTGAATTACGCTTATATGAATTAACAAGAGGAATCCATAAGAGCAATGCCGATGTTCGCTATATTTCAGTTTTCTGCTTCTTCCCGGTTATTGTCAGTTCACTCTCGTTATCCAACTCTCGTGATTATTGAAGAATACAATCGAATACAATATGCAACGATCATATGTTTCGTGCCCCAAGTCCCCAGGTCTAAAATGCATTCCTGTGGAAATAAAAGGCAAATAAATGTGCACCATTTTCTAACCTCTAAAAATAAGGCGGAAAAAACGCATACCTGAAAGGCTACGGGTCAGCGCTATTCTCCGCCTTCCATTCTGGCCACAAACACACTCCTCATTGTTTACCATTTCAAAAAGTGGCAGATAAATGGGGATCTGGTGCTGTGCCTCTCTCTCGTAGAGCGAAGTTTTATGACGCAATCAACGCGAGTCGTTCCATTGCTTTAATTCCCCTCCGAATTAGCATACATTACCAAAACGCAATAACAAACGTTTCAATAAAATATTTCAACTTTTCCAATCAGAATTTCATGAGTTCGCAATATGCAATTCGATAATCCCAATCAGACACTATATTGGACGATTACTTTTATATTTTACCTTTTCAGGTCTGGCTACCGTTTAAGATAAGAAGATACGCAGCAATTCCATATATACTTCCACTTATAATGTGTGTGTCTGACTAAGCAAACACACACATACATATGTTATGTATACATGTATGTATATATATATATATATATATATATATATATATATATATATTATATATATATATATATATATATATATATATACATAACGTATGTATGCATGTGCGGGTGTTGGCTTAGTCAGTATATATATATATATATATATATATTAGATATATATATATATATATATATAATATATTATAATATCTATATATATATAATCTAATAAAAGGAGCCCATAAAAACACCAAAATATAGAGAAAAAAGTACTATATTTCAGAGACTGCTGTCTCCTCTTCAGGTAGATGAATGAGAAAAGTTTACAGAAAAGGTGGTATTTTTTATACCAAGAGGTCCATCCACAAACAAGCCATTTTAAGTCACCCCCGCTGATAATCTTCCTTTAATCTTCTTAAGGGTTGGTTGAATGAAGACGTTGTCGATCGTGTCCGAAATCCATGCTCCTTTTGAGATGTTCATTACCTGCCTCTCTTTTATTAAGGCAGATTCCATCATTTGACTCTTGTACCGGCAGTTGCTGCTATAAATTACACGTGACAAATTCCAGTTTATTCTATGGTTATGTTCATTTATATGGTTGAAAATAGCCGAGTTCTGTTGTCCATAGCTAACTGACCGTTGTGTTGTATTAATCTCTGGGGAAGGGATTTACCTGTAAATCCGATGTAAGATTGGTCACAGTCCTGGCATGGGATTTCGTATACCCCAGAGTCCTTTGGAGATGTCTTTTGTTGGACGTTAATCAGGGATTGGCTAAGGTGTTTGGGTAAGTAAATACAAAAGGGTTCGATTTTCCGAGGGGGTTGGTTATTCTCTTAATCGTGTCCAGGTGGGGAATTATTATTTTATTGTTGGGTGTATCTCTGGTCTTGTCTTTAGGGGGTCGGTAGAAAATTACGTTTGCTTTGTGAATTGCTTTCTCAATTATATGGTCAGGATATTTTAAAGACGAAAGTTGCTTGCGAATTAGTTCAAATTCTTTTTCCAGGAATTCTGGGGAACAAATTCGTAAGGCTCTGAAGAACAAGTTACTAGCTACACCTATCTTGATAGTAATGTCATGATAGCTAAAGTAGTGAATGTATGAAAGTGAGAACGTTGGTTTTCTGTATATGGTAAATTTGTATTCTGTCGTATCTCTGATTATTAAAACATCAAGAAAAGGAATTTTGTTGTCTGTTTCCCATTCAACTTTAAATTTGATGCTGGGCACTAATGTGTTTAATTTCGAGAGGAATTCATTGAAATTGCCCCACCTATTATCCCAAAATGTTAGGATATCATCCACGTATCTCATCCACAGCATGTTTTTGGGTTTTATTGCATTTATTACTGTAGTTTCAAAGTATTCCATGTACAGATTGGCTAGAACAGGACTTAAAGGACTACCCATACTACACCCGAATTTTTGCTTGTAGAATGATTCCCCGAATGAAAATACGTTATTAGATGCACATAATTCAACTAGCTTTATTATTTTGTCAAGCGCCAATGGGAAATGATCTGAATAGGGGGATAATTTTACCCTTAAAAACTGAAGAACGTCCTGTACTGGTACTTTAGTGAACAGGGAATCTACGTCAAGGCTTAAAAGTTTTATGTTGTGAAGTGGTATATGTGCTTCTCAGAATTCAGAGAAGCACATATACCACATATACCACACCTTAGCCAAATCCCTGATTAACGTCCAACAAAAGACATCTCCAAAGGACTCTGGGGTATATGAAATCCCATGCCAGGACTGTGACCAATCTTACATCGGATTTACAGGTAAATCCCTTCCCCAGAGATTAATACAACACAAACGGTCAGTTAGGTATGGACAACAGAACTCGGCTATTTTCAACCATATAAATGAACATAACCATAGAATAAACTGGAATTTGTCACGTGTAATTTATAGCAGCAACTGCCGGTACAAGAGTCAAATGATGGAATCTGCCTTAATAAAAGAGAGGCAGGTAATGAACATCTCAAAAGGAGCATGGATTTCGGACACGATCGACAACGTCTTCATTCAACCAACCCTTAAGAAGATTAAAGGAAGATTATCAGCGGGGGTGACTTAAAATGGCTTGTTTGTGGATGGACCTCTTGGTATAAATCCACCTTTTCTGTAAACTTTTCTCATTCATCTACCTGAAGAGGGAGACAGCAGTCTCTGAAACATAGTACTTTTTTCTCTATATTTTGGTGTTTTTATGGGCTCCTTTTATTAGATGGAATTCTGTTGTTACAGAACATTTTTACCAGTCATATATAATATAATATATATCTATATATATTATATATATATATATATATATATATAATATATATATGATATGTATGTATATATATATGTTATATATATATATATATATATATATATATATATAATATATATATTAATATATATGATATATATATATATATATATATATATAAGCGAATACCACGGGAAATGACAGTCAGAAATCCAAGCGCTTTCGTCTTTATTAAGACATCGTCAAGGAGCTACTAAAGAAAGAAATTGTAATTTGAATTTTCTTGATGTAACTGTCCATAGAAATGATAGAAATTTCACCTTTTCAGTCTTTCGAAAATCAACTAATATTGCCTCTTTTGTTCATTACTACTCCAATCACCATCAAAATGTTAAATTCTCTGTTTTTTCTGGGATGTTCCTAAGGGCTTTACGTGTCTGTAGCCCGCAGTTTATTGACGCTGAAATTAAAACTATTTATGATATTGCATTGAAACTTAAATACCCAAGGACTTTTGTAGATGTGGCATGGAAAAGAGCTAGAAAAACATTTTATTCAACTAATGACAAACTTGAATTTAGTAAGCATAACATTCTAAAATTACCTTATGATGAAAGGTTTTTAGATATTCCTAGAATTTTAAGGCTTTTTAACATAAATGTTGTTTTCAGTAATATTAATGTCAAGAGTTTAGTAATCAAAAATTCTCCTAAAGATCTTCCAGGCTGCATATATGAAATTCCTTGCAAAAAGTGTGATAAAATCTATTACGGACAGACTGGCAAATCTCTTTCACAGCGTCTTAAGCAACATCAATATTCTGTGAGAACTGGGCAAATATCGATGCATTATTTGTACATATGAGAGATTTAGACCATCCTATTAACTGGAGTCAAGCAAGAGCCTTAGTCCCATGTAATGACACAGTTTAAAAAGGAAATATCATTGAATCTTGTTTTATCAAGTCAAATAATAGAAATGTTCTAAATTTAAGTCTGGTTTATTTAAACTTGATGCTTTCATAATGAAAAAAGTTGTAGATAAATATAAGCAACAAAATTACTATATTCAGTTTTTGCATGTTTTGGACTGTAA
>NC_061103.1:13159819-13169819 GCF_015104395.2 Macrobrachium nipponense | reverse complement strand
TCCTAATAGTTCGTCATTCATTGCTGTATACGTAACCAGCAACATAATGCTAAAAACACACAATACGTTGCCGATGGTAATAAAGAGAAGGATCCTAATTATTACAAAAAGAAATTGAAACAGTAGCCTTTCAGAATCAAACAAGCAAACTCGGTTACTGTGTCACCTAGTCAAGCGGTCTAGGTTAGTCAAAAACTGCCGAAGTGTTCAAAACATAGCAAATTCCACACAATAAGCGACTCTAGCAGAGTGGGGAAAAGCGATGTTGGTTCATACCAATATTTTTTGAATTAAAAAAGGATTTTCCTATGAAACACACGACCGTATAAGTAATCAGAGCAGGTTTTCGTTTTAATTTTAATACATTAAGTTATAATAAATACTGGTGGATTAAGCCCAAACTGTACGCGCCGTAAAATTAGAATATCTTGTTTTATTTCTTTAGTACACGCAATATCTTGTATTTACGGACTCACCGTCTGTTGTTCGAACTTCCCTAATGAGAAGTCCGGATAAGCGAGCGCTTACAGATACCTCTATAGTTATAAAAAACATTGATCTGTATCTAGTGTAATTGTAAGATTCATCTAGGGGTATACAAAATATTATCTTACATCCTGCAAAATAAGGCGTGTTTATCAAAGGAAAATCCTATAAACCTTCAAACATATTAAAATCCGTTTGAACAAAAATGAGACAGTTAATCAAATAATAACTTATATAAAGGAACTATACATTTGTCTCATAAATCGTAACATTGTTCAAATGACCCAACAGAATTCTCCCACAACCGCAGTCGCAATTTGCACGCAAAATCTCGAGAAGCATGCACCCTCGAATGTCTTAGTGCGTGTAAAAAGACTTTGCTGGGAAATGAAATTTTAATCCTTCCCGACACTCTGAAATATAACGATTTCCGCGAACAAAGCCCTAAAAGTATACATATCGTGGATACGGAAGTTATAAATATCGCATTTTCTATTGTTGCTAATTTTTAATCACGCCCAACCAGTCGTGGATGAATCTCTCTGATAATCTATCTAAAGTAATATCCGTAAAGTCATTCAAGCAGAGGTGATTCAGCAGAATTTTTTTTTATCTTTTACCTGAATACCAGGAAGTTTCTCCACTAGCGAGTGATCTCTGGGAGAAAAACGGATGTCATTGAAAACAAAACACGGTCTAAGGACAAACATAAAGCTATTCACGTACCTTCGTATAGATCTCAATGAATTTTAAAATAGAGATAAATGACGAAGTTGAAAAATGTTAGTAATAGGAGTCATTAGGAAATCAAATAGCCCATATAATTTTTCCCTCAAACGTCATGCCATAAAAGATCGGACTTGGCGTATCTGCGCAGATTACTGTCGCTTAAACAAGGAAACGACTTCCGATAGTTTCCAGTGCGATGTACCGACGACATCTTATCTCTGTTAGGTTAGAATAAATTTTTTTTTCACCAACTTGGACTTACTTAAATGCTTTTACCAGATACCATTACCTAAGTGATTGTACCTCATACACCGTTTTCAGCACACTCAGGGGACATTATCAATTTTTACGTATGCCTCCGGCTTACGTTGCGTCCCAATTACAATATAGTGTTTGGAGACTTTTAGGGGATAACCTACATGCCTATATGGATGATCTTGTAATCTTTTCTAATACCCTTAGAAGTACATTCACATAAAGTAGAGCTAGTGCTACAGAGACAAAGACAAATAATCTCAGAGTAAAATATCTAAATGTGAGTTTTAAAAAAACCGAACATGTTTATCTAGGTTTTATGTGTCTCGTCAAGGTCTTAAAGTAGTCCAAGGTAAGGTGTCGGCTATTCATAACTTCCGGTACCTATTAACGTAAAAGGGGGATACAGCACTTTTGCGCTGTAGTGGGTATTACAATCGTATGTAAATATGTAACTCTTCAATCATGACAGCTCCTTTAACAGATCTTACGAAGAAGAGCGTAGATTTATTATGGTCTGAAAAGCATCAACAGGCGTTCGATATCTTAAAAGCGGAATAATGCAGCTTACCTAACTTAAAAATCCCTGATTTAAATAAGGAATTTTTTTTTATTGCAACAGACGCCTCGAACCAAGGGGTAAGAGGGATACTACTTCAGTATATGATAAACAGTTCTTTTCCTATAGCTTTTATTCACGTAAACTAAAGCCCTCTGAAAGTAAATATGCAGTAATAGCAAGGAAGGGCTAGGTATCTTTAACTCACTAGTACGTTTTAAGTTCATAATCTATGGCTATCCTGATAAAGTCCTTACTGAACATGAGTCCTTTACCGAGTTTTTTCAAAGGCTTTAATCACAGTCCAAAAGGAACTCGGTGACAAATGATCATTCAGGTCTTTGGAGCCAAGTTAAGATATCTACCTGGGAAAGCAATTATCATAGCTGACGCATTATCCCGCAATCCCGCACCATACAGCAAAGAACCATTAATTGGACTAAAAGATATAGAAACATCCGTACCTATTGTTAAAACCGTATCTAAACAAGAAAATTCCTTAACCCAAGAGATCGCGAGCATTGAATATCTGGGTCGGAGCGCAGAACTGTTACAAACTGAACAAAGCAAGCGTCAACAGACATAACCCAAACAATACACACTTCGAGCAGAAACCCTAAAGCAAAAGTATACTTAAGGTATGTGTATCAGAATAATGTAATCAAATGTAATATTATATGTAGGTCTGTGACGAGGAAAACCCGAAGAACACAGCAGATGACTAACGACCAGGTAGTAGTAATAATCTTTCTCATACCAATCGTCATAAACTGGTTGCATTCCGTCATCCAGGGTTCCCTCTTTTTCACAGAAAGCCAAATCACTGTTTTCTGGCCTACAATGCTTACAGATATAAAAAGCACATAACTAATTGTAACACGTGTCATGAAAACAAGGGATACACTAAGACACCTGTCAGTTAAGGGCCTATCCTGTGCCAAATCAATCCTTGAAAGAATATACGTAGAATTATTAACAGAATTACGAGTCTGACAGAGGGAATAAACACTTCTTAGTGTTAATAGTTCCTTGACACGTTATATAGAATTAATAGCACTAAAAACAAACTCCGCAATTGAGTGCGTTAGGAATATTTATGAGTGCTAAATCAGTAAATATGGAATTCAACACATAATAATCTGTGACTCGGGTGGTGTAAATCAATAATAATCTCCTTAACACGTTGTGTGAATTCCTTTCCATTAAGAAAACCAATAATATATTTTATCGCCCAGAGTCAATCGGTTTGGTAGAATAACGGATAATTAAATAGGAAGTGTCAATGTCTTACGAGTTACAACTCGTGATATTGGATCCGACCGGATTATAGCGGTTCTCGCGGTTTTAAATACCTTTATCAGTTATATCTTGTATCTATAGAATTAATGCCGCAAGTAGCCTTATACGGTACGCCGCTAGAACACTTTTCCACATATTCAAGCCAACCATTAATTTATCAAATATATATAAAAAAATATATAAATAAATAAATATAAAAAAAATAAGATAAATATGGATACAAGTGGAGTCAATATAATACACTCCGTAAGAAGTAAGTCGGAAGGGTTACAAATTATATAAAAAAGGAATCACGATAATATCAATAAGCAAAACGTAACCATTAAATATCTAAATATATATGCGTAAAGATTTGAACTCTAACTTAACGCGTTAGTAATGACAAATAAGCTAAAAAGAAGTTCAAAAAACATATATCCAAAACCTACTGACATATTGTCTGTCCCGGTGATTTATTTCGTAGTCAATGAAAAAAAAAAAAATAAATAGATAAACTAATAATAAATAAATAAATAAATAAAATAGAGATTTTAAAGTCAGGAAGTCTAGAAGTGAAAATGTTATCTATGAAATAATCCTATATGAATCTTATACAGGGCTAATAATATATATAGAATTTGTATGGAAACCTTTTTCATATAGTTTGAATAAGGAATATTTATTTAACATAATGCCAACATGAAACTAATATATTGTTCAATTTTGGTACTGTTGTTTTTTTTTTTTTTCAGACATTCTTCTCATGCGGGTGGAGAATTAAAACACTAAAATATCATTTGAAAATACTAAAGTCGTATCTCTTACAGCAAGTAACGTAACTCTTAGCTGGCTGAGAGCAATCTCCTGCCAAGTGACGACGTCATCATTGCCGTATCAGCATTTGTCCTTTTAACCTCAATAATCTGCTTACACAGGCTTCATCATCTGTGTGTCGTCTGCTTGCAAAAGCAGATTGACTGGAGAAAGGAATGCTTAGTTCATGAACTTCACATGTGGTTCATAGGTCACATGACAGGCCACATAACATATTCTTATCCGTGTGTGTAATGCAATTAGTTAAGGACTTGTAATCATTTTAAAATTAATGAACAATATAAGCAAATAGAATTTCTATAACAACAAAATGAATTAAATTTTTTTTTTTCTGAACCTCATAGACAATTAGAGTCAATAATTCAGCTTATGACATGGGTAAACGGACATTTAGAATTATCATGTTGTGGATAAGAAATATTTACTTGCAACATTAGCCTATTACAATTCAAGTAAATCACATTCATGGGAAAATGTCACATTTTCTTGAAAAACCCAAAGTTTATATAGAAATTAGTTACATAGTGGGTTTTTCGTTGCATCTCCTACCTATTAATAATGTTTTAAAAGTTAACCTCAGAGGATGCGCACGAGAAAATTGAATATGAAACTTTTGTTAGGGCACATAGAATCATGATTAATCTTCTCTTTGACTCTTATGTTGCCTGGCAATCTTACAATTAGCTCCGTTTTCCACTTCTTTGTCTAGTAACTTACTACCAGTAATATCGAATTTTCTTTGAGATTCGTAATGATATATGTATTTTTTTATAATTATGGATATTTTTACAGTCATCATAGACCTGGATAGGTTCACTCATTGTTAATGCCATGGATAAAAAGTTTGTACAGCGGACTCTTTTGAATTCCAAAATATCAGCGAATTCATGTGGGTTAAGTCTGGTCTAAATGGCTCTCTCTCCCCTCCCCTGTATTTGGATGTCGTCTGAATTTACTTTGCCCTTGTGACAAGTATAATTTCACTTGCAGGCTGATTAATGGAACCTGGTTACAGTATCCTGCAGTAGGAGAGTTTCACATCGCAACTTCAAAAAATCGTTCGTCGCAGCGGACGACTACAGTCAAGTAACAACCGCCTACAATGTGAAAGGAATTTCATGGACTTCTTCGACCGACACCGTACCTCGTCGTTAATATCGTTTTCATACGGAACGCTCCAGCGGCTGTCGGAATCGACTACAAAAAGGGACATACTTCCGACAATTACGACCCGAAGGATATTCAACTCTACTTTGCTGGCGAAGGACTCGTGCTGGGATGATCTATTCATCGCGAACGTAATCGTGTAGCTTAGGATGCAGAGAATAAGTATGAGCGCAAAATGGAACGTTGGACCCGCCCAGGCAAATTTTCCCCTTGTTTTAACCATTGAAAAAGGCCGTTTCAGTGGCTATAGGTGGTTGTCTGGAACTGTGTAATGGACGAAAAGTTGTTCGAAAGCTAGTTAAAAGTGAAGTAGTATAACCTCGGTCATGTATCCTATATATATAAAGTATCATGTATCCTATATATAATTGATCATAAATAACAGAGTCGAAATATATCTTTGCGTGTACGCAATAGGAATCTCTATATAAATGATCATAAATAACAGAATCTAAATATATCTTTGCGTGTACGCAGTAGGAATCTATTTAAAGTGCACATATATTAATCATAATTATATGAATCCATATACCAATGTATAAACAAATCAGGTAGCCTATAATCAATCTGTTACCTTTTATCTTCCCAATATCTGCAGTTATATATGAGTTAGTATATTGATTAATGAATCAGAAATCAACGAATCAATCAGCATAAACATTAATAATTTTATCAATTCATATATGATATTTTTTATCAGTTAAAATATGATTTTTATCATGTTAATCTTCATTTTCTATGCATTATCAGAGTACAATTAGTATTTTCTGTAGCATAAGTATCTTAAAGAGATGAAGTGAAAAACTGTATCATTATATATATCATGTGATCACTATTATTTACCAATATCATTGTTTTATATTTTATTACTTGAATCAATTCATGTACACAATGAATTTTTATTTACTTATATATATATATATTCACATAGTGTCTGTATCACACTCCTATAAGTCAGATGCAAGTCAAGTTTGAGTAATATTCAGTAGCTGGTCTTTGGTTTGGTAGCTGACCGAGCTAATGTAAGTGTTTACATAATAAAAATATGGAATGTTAGTCCATATATATAAAAGTCTAAAACTAAAGAGGTCAACCAGATTGCTTGCAGGAATGTGATCAGACTAGAGACGCTAAAGATGACGTATACAATAAGTATGTAGGCTAAGATAACATGCCGTCACCTGTAGTCATTCAATTGTTTATAAACATTAGTCCAAGCTCCCTGCTTGAGACAACTACCCCGACCTATTATTCAAACGGCCTACGTGATCTGTAGCGTGTCTCATTCGATTGTGTGTTCGTATGAAACTATGTCTCTGATAGTATGTTCATAGTTTGAACTACTGTCTGTTCCTTCATAACTTGTAACAGAGATGGTAGACAGGCAGAAGAGAGTTAGCTATCGTCATTAGAAGACCTGTACCTCTTTACCTAAGCTTTATCATGTAGAGGAATAGGATTAGCCATCATCATTGGCAGAAGCGATCAAGCTATCGTCATAGAAGACTTGTACGATCATACCTGATCTTCATCATGTAAAACTTCAGAAGAATATACTATTTATACCTTGTTGTGTCTACAAGAACCTCACCGAACCATGAGTTTAACCACATCGTCGTAAAGATGATACCGACTTCGTAAGTGATCTACAAACCCCAGATACTCCATTGAAGATGGAAGTGCAATACCAACCGACTTAGCGTATAGGATTATCGCTAGTCTAACATTACCTCATAGGGCGCCTTATCATACAAGGCACAGAGCCCTAATATAATATATATATAAATATATATATATATATATATATATATATATATATATATATATATATATTTATATATATATATATATATATATATATATATATATAATATATATATATATATATATATATATATGTGTGTGTGTGTGGTGTGTGTGTGTGTTGTGTGTGTGTGTGGTTGTAAGATGCATGTTCAGTGACAGGAAACAGCCTAAAAAGACTATAAACCTGCCATAGAGGATTTCGACAAAATACAAAATCTACACGTAAAAAATAAAATAAAATAAAATAAAATAAAATAAAACACCGTAAAATACAAACGTAAATAATATTCTTAAATAAACAAACGCCAAGTACACTACACAGTTTACTAAAAAGTTTCTCCGAGGAGGACGGGAAAGAAAAAGTTTAGGCTGCTACTATATTCATTCTCTAAATACTGTATGAAGGAGAAACAGCACGGGGGGAAAAAATGTTTACAGTTATCCTCATTAAACCAACGCAGGTCACTGACCCTGCGCTTCCTCGTTCTCCCTCTCCTCATTCCTCCAACAATTTCCAATTCTCCACTTCACCCTAAGGCTTCCCCAATGAATCCGCGAAGGAAGTGCTTCAGAACTCTTGTCCATCTTCCTCGTCTTTTTTCTCATTCCCTACATCCTTATTTCACACGTAGAAGACAATGATTTATCCCTATATCCCAGCAGATCCAACATTTCCTTCTGCTGTTGTTCGCAAATCAAACTCCACTTGGGTTCTTGATTTAATTTGCTCTTCCAAACCTCATGCAAGTGCTGACATAGCAGATCTTTCCTTTCCTCTGTTCTACTATTTACCTCTTGTCCCATCCCCTTGAGTGACATTGAAATATCTATGAACCGACCATTTATGTTGTTACGTATTCCTGGCTCCTGTTTACATTCTAACTATGCTCTTAATAACATTTCAGCTATAAAGACTCCTCAATTTCTATTCACCCTAACCAATTAAACATGACCATTTAACCCTTACACCTTTCATGGCCCATTTTAGTCTCCCAAAACTTGTACCTACATCTCCGGTCCTAACTTGATTATTCTAGGACTCAGTTTTACCTTTGGTCACTCTTCCAATCAGCCTGCATCCTCTTGAACTAGCATTGATTTCATAAAAAATCTCTGAGGTCAGAAAACTAATTTACAACCTTTTAAACCGTTCTTACCTACCAGATTTGTATCGTTTATAGCAATTCTACTTTCCAAGTCTGTGATATCCAGTTTCTTCTTCATTACTCTTTAACTTCTCTTATAAGTGCTTCAACCGCTTCGTAATCATCACATATGTACATACATCTCTCACAAGCCTACTCGTTCCTTTTTTTTCATTTTCTTAAGTAGAGGGGAAATGTTTTTGATTCTCGATCTACAACCTCATACAATTACTGTTATGAACCTCTATATACATTTCCCTCAGGCATTCCCACAGAACGTCTGTAACAACTTTTGCAGCATTAAGCTCAACTTATTTTTTTTTTTTTTTTTTTGTAACGATCTCCATAACCTTCCGGAATACTCTCATTACAGAAGGCGAAAGCTTCGTCATTTACTTCTTACTCGGACGTCGCTTTGTCGTCATGAACACAGTGTTGATCATTAGCCTACCGTTCGTCATACGATCGTATATTTAACGCTGTTGTTTTGAAAGACTCTTATAGCTCGTTGGAAAGCTGCTTCGTAACAGTTTCTCTCTCACTAATGTTGGTCATCTGGTTTGCATGACTACAAAGAATACTTTGCCGTTGTTCTTGATATCTTTGGTGTTTGCTATTACATAGCTTAAGGAATTACAAGAGATAGCCACTTCGAAGGCGTTATTTTGTTTGTCGGTAAATTCATTATTCATCGTTATTTTTTTCTGTCGGCAAATTCATCATTTATCTATCTTTTTATCTTACTGCTTTTTAGCTATTCTTTTACATCTTCCTATCTATTCTTCATCTCCTCGTTATCAACGATTCTTTTCAGTCCTCTCCGGTTCTCCTGTCCCTTCATTCCTACAGATTTCTTAATCTTTCCTCTAACAACCATAGTCTGGTGTTTCTATACTCTGTTTTTTTTTTTCATCTGTCCACCCACCTGTGGTGTTTGCGTATGGTAACACTGCATCCCGGGCTTTAGATAGTTATGCTATGTGTAAGTTTTAGGTAAATAAAAGGATATCTGGGTGTACATTTGCAACTGAAGAGTGTTTTAATAATTTACTGTATGCGAATTACACCGTTAATATTCGAAATAGGATATTGTTAATATTGTTGAATGTAAGCTAAATGTAACTATCTAAAGCCCGGGACGCATTGTTACCATACGCAAACACCACAGGCGGGTGGACAGATGGAAAAAAAACCGAGTATAGTCTCAAATGATTCATCAGAGGGTAAAGCTGATTTGAAGGGATATGTGAGTGGAAATCTTATAATTGTATGCAGCTCAATGCTCCCAGTATATAATTCCTAAATATTTTTGCCACCTGTCTTTTCACTTTTTCATTATATTTCATGTTAATCTAATTCAGTCTCTCAACTCACCAGCATTTCGGTCACGTACCGTTCTACGTAAAAAAATCACGCGTTTTAAACTGTAGATCCGTTTTGAAAACTATGTTATTTGTTTAGATGTTGCGTTTTCTTTATCATCCCAAGGGTTTAAGTTTTTCTCGTCATTTTCCATTTTATTTCCGAGTACTGCTTTCACAATTCGGTGCTATATCGTTTTTACCTGAACTTTTTCAAGATCCCTTTTCTCTCTAATGCCTCAATGCCTCCTCTTAAAGTATTTATCTGCCATTTCTACACTGAGTTGGGTCGTCTCTTTACACTTCTGAGGCCACCACTCCTCACAGTTTTGCTGTGGAAATCCCTACTCCTACGACGGGAGGGTTCAGTGACTATAACC
>NC_061103.1:13156040-13159319 GCF_015104395.2 Macrobrachium nipponense | reverse complement strand
ACCCTTTCCCAAACAATAAACCATGCCTGATGATGCCTATGACAGAGGGAAGTGGAGAAGGAGCATCAGGCAACCGACCCCTTCATGTAGGGAGAACGGTGGGAAAGAAGAATAAGAAACTAGACTAATGAGGGAAAATACAGAAGTTTTATAAGTAGACGAGATAATGGTGAAGGGCATTGAATGCGCCTCGTCCGATACTCTGAAAGCATTACTCAAGATGTTTGCTACGTCCCTTCGGGCCCTTGCTGCAATCCCTTTAATTAATTCCTTTTACTGTATATCCCACATCATATCATGTCTTCCATCTTACTTTCCACCCTCTCCTAACAATGTTTCATGGTGCAACTGCGAGGCTTTCCGCATATTACACCTTTAAAACCTTTTAACTCTTGTTTCCCTTTCAGCACTGAATGACCTCATAGGAATCAGTGCTTGGCCCGTGGGCTCAAACTTTATATTCCATCCCATCCCATAATGATGAAGGGGGATAGAGATGGTTAGGATGCCGCCTCCTCATCACCCTTGGGAGAGTAACGCTTGGTAGGGTTAGCCAGCTGGGCTCCTGTAGGTACCGGAAGCGTTGTAAGACCTAGACCTACTTGAGGTGGGAGGTTAGAGATGAGTGGAGATTTGTGGAATTGAAAGCACATAAAAGACATGAGTGGCGTCATTTCACTATGGCTCTGCGTCGACGAACGGAGTTGGAGGCGATGGTGATGATGGTGATGCCGATGCCTGGAAAGGTTGAGTTAAGGTGCTGTCACATAAGCAGAGTTTCTGCCACCTTTTTGCGTCTTGATTTCAGAGTTCGTCAAAGGCAGCCAGCAGCGGCTTCAGCTAAGCAGCAGCTTGTGTTCATCTTTCAGGCAAAGCTCGAAAGCCTTGCGCGTGAAATGCAATGCATTAGTATACTAATGCATTGCATTTTCAAGCGAAAATACAGTGCATTGCTACCCCCAATACTATTCTTCTTGCATTTTAATACATTTTTATCTATTTATCTCTCTACTAATTTAATTTTTATTTTTCAGATAGTGGTATCTCTTCTTTGTGTATTTCCCTTTACTTCCTCTTGCCTCATCCTAATGAACACCTTAATATTCTTTGGAAGCTTGACCAGGAATGACACAGTGCCGCAAAAAAATTCAACATTGTGACGTTGCTTTTTGACTGGGGAACGCCATTTGCAAACAGTGCCTGTTGGGTTTTTTTGCAAATGTTTTTTATAGGCGGTTCGACCCTTGAGTTACAATCCCCAGCCAAACAAAAATTTCTTTCAGTCTTCTTATATGGAAAAATAAACCCATAAAATTGCCGAGTATAACTTGTTTGCTTGTAAGTATTTACATAGTATATTACTTAACACTCGGGTACTTTCAGGCCCTTTCTCAAGAGATGTTTAGTCAGACTGGGTTGAGGAGCACTCATCAGTGAGGTTAAAGTGATAGAAGGAAACAGGTTTCACCTCAGAAGCCGTGCTTTGATATTAAAAGAAGCTAAGATTGACCCTTCTGACCTGGAGATTAGGTTTTCTGCCCAACAGACTGTTGGTGACCACTCACTTACCACAAGGGTTAATCCTAGTGACCATTAGCTCAGGATATCAGAGCGACAAGAGGGGATTAGCCACTCTCAAGAGAATGGAAACCAAGAAGCAGCCATCACATAAATGACAGCTCAACAAAAAATAGTTCCAGAAGACTGCTGGGCCTTAACCAAGTCTGACAACCTACACATCTCTTGAGAAAGGGCCACAGATAGAGCCTGAAAGTTCTCGAGTGTTGAGTAAATGCTTAGAAGGAAACAAGTTATACTCGGTAATTTTGTGGGTTTCTTTTTCCAATCCCCAGCCACCATATAAGACCTGTATTATGTTTATTCACAGAAGTTATTGAGCTGGATGTAGAATCCTACCTTGCTATACTTTTGCACTCATTTCTTTCGAAGCAGCGATGGTCGTGGGTGATACTAGATAGCTGAATCTAAAATCTATGTGCATATTATCTTTTTATCGCAGCAACATTCCAATGGCTGAAAGGACTTTTTACAATGAAACTCTGTTCTAGTAATCAATCCCATTTCTATAGATACCGCTATGCTTTTACAATTTTTCATTTTTTAGTAACGAATGCGGAAGAGTTTTTCAAAGACGTGTTCGTCATATTAGTATAGAGCTTGGAGAGTGTAACACTTGAAAAACGTGAATGGAGGCTCGAAGTTTTTCAACCATTCTTTCAACAGATTGTCAAGACCGAGGAGGCAGGTTTTAATAGGACCCCCCCCCACCCCGCCCCAAGACCGGAAAGCTGTTTCCCGTTCGCAAATTCCTAACCGGCAACTCCTCCTCCTTGTGTGAGCGGGCATTTCTGCTCCATAGATTTTGAAGGGCCCTCTTGATTTCGTATGGCGAGGAGCCGGGCCATTATTCCATTGTGACTCTGATTCCAATTACTGTTTTAATTATGATTAGTGACTCCTCGATAGTTACGCTTACTACGACAGCGTCGGAAATGCAAAAAAAAAAAAGTTAATAATAAAAATAACATATTGTATGAAGTAGCGAAAGGGCACGACTATGTGAAATGGAAACATTAACGAGGTCATTGAATATCTCTCTCCTCTCTCTCTCTCTCGCTCTTCTCTCTCTGCTTTATAATATCTATATAGATATATATATATATATAATATTATATATATATATACTATTTTATATAATATCTATTATATACCTATATTATACTATATTATATATGTATGTATTTATATATACCTTCACCTTTTCCCAATATCTTTATCGTATCTACAACTGTCATCTTTTCAGCAGCATATAATTTTTCGTAAAAGAGACTAAGCTCAACTGATCCCTAGATACATTCTTACCTTTTGCAGAGTTCCTGCCGCCTTTCCTGTTTAACTTAGTCCTGCTTAACTTAGTCTTGTTATGGATGTCTTACCGACATCCGTATTGCCTCACTGATTCTTCTCCCTTGTCGTCTACTTAACCCGACTAAGGCATTATGATCGTTAACTCACATTTTTTAGTATTTGTATCCTCCTTCATATTGTCCTTTGTTAATATTGTATAGCCTGGAAGCATCGACTCATTTTACTGGTGAATGCAAGTGTTATTCTTTGAATCGAAGAGTAGCTCTTGAAACCACCTCCTCTAAAGAGGTTTACGTATATGGACAGACTTGTGTCATTGTTTTCCATTCCTTTTAATGGCTCTTGATTTACGTTTTCCTTTCCAACGTTTGTTCATTCAAAAAGTAAAGT
>NC_061103.1:13148540-13151040 GCF_015104395.2 Macrobrachium nipponense | reverse complement strand
CAAATGTAGGCATTACCTAAGGTTCTTTGCAGCGTCCCTTCGGCCCTTAGCTGCAACTACTTTCATTCCTTTTACTGTACCTCTGTCCATATTCTCTTTCTTCCATCGTACTGTTCACATTCTCCTAACAATTGTTTCATGGTGCAACTGCGAGGTTTTTCTCCAGTAACACCTTTCAAACGTTTTACTGTCCATTTCTGTTTCAGCGCTGAATGGCCTAAAATAGCCTTTATCTAGCGCACGGGGTCATGACAAGACCTGAAGTCAATCTCGTACTTCATAGGCTACCCACTGACCACAAAGCAGGGAACAGTGAGGACCAATAGTGGTAAAGGCTTCAATTATAAGCCAAATGAAGGTCACCGTAAGACGAAGCAGCGCCTCAGTGGCGTGGTCGGTATGGTGTTGGCGTGCCACCTCCGTGGCCGCGAGTTCGATTCTAGAGCATTCAATTGAGGTGTGAGAGATGTGTATTTCTGGTGATAGAGGTTCACTTTGGACGTGGTTCGGAGGTCACGTAAAGCCGTTGGTCCAGTTGCTGAATAACCACTGGTTCCACGCAACGTAAAAACGCTATACAAACAAACAAACAAACCGTACGAAGAAGCTCATCAACAAAAGAGTAGAATAACAACAGTGCCAACGTAGTAAGAAAGAGCCACTCGATGAAAACCCTGCTAAGGACCCGTCGTTACTGTCAATACATCAGAAGTGAGTTTCGTCGTAAGTTTTAACCTTTTTAAGTTTTAATGTCGTGCCCAAATGACGAGATGTCATCATTGGCCATAGGCATTGTGTTGCCAAACAGCCCTAAACGGAGTTCAGCCTTACGGGAGAGAGATTCGATTGCTGTAAATCATCAACATAACACAAGGTGAAAAAAAAAATCTCCATTTACTTAGGCAGTTTGTGATAAACCTGCATTTTTAATTTTCCACATAATTCGCAGTGATGAAGTCCTAAAGGAAGGACGTAACGTGAAAGCGATCTCGAAATAAGTTTCAGCTTTGCTATTGTGAATGACAGAATAATGAAAGATCAAAAATTAAATATCCATTGCGAACCAACCAATTTACAGAATTATTCGACACGTGTATGTGTATACATAACATATATAATACATAACATATATAATATATCTATATATATATATAATAATATATATATATATATATATATCTACTATATATTATCTAGATCTATATATGTGTGTGTGTGTGTGTCGTGGTGTGTGTGTGTGGATATATATATTTATATATGTATATACTACACACACACACTTCTATATATATATATATTATATATATATATACATATATATATATATATATATATATATATATATATTCAAGGGACAAATAGCATCGCAGCTCAAAAAACGTTGGAAGAAATGGCCTTTAAAAGAGAGAAATGTAAAGAAACGTCCAATTATGGGAGGGGAAGAGTCTGTTATTCAAGAAGCGAAAGGTTTTTTGTAAGAGCGTAAAGAAACATCCATATTAGAAAACGTAGGAACACTTTTATTTATTTTCTTTTTCAAAGAATAAAGGAGCATCCATTGGAGAGCGCCGGAGCAGATAAAAATAAAAAAAAGGACGGTTGCTTATTAAAGCGAAGTAGTAGCCATTTAAAACTGCAAAGAAACTCCCAAGTCAGGAGAAGGGAAAGACGTGAGTGTGGAAGACTCTTGGAAGAGTGAGTGAGTGAGTGCAGGGGAACCGCCATCTTTGACTTTTAAGAAAAGCCGAGGCTACAATAGGAAAACCCTCATCCGACCGGAGAAGAAGATTGCATCAAATTAACCTTACGTGTCGGAGAACAAACCTGCATGCAATGCAGCAAAGAAATATCTTTATAGGATATTTGTTTTTGTTTGTATGGTGTCTTTACGTTGCATGGAACCAGTGGTTATTCAGCAACGGGGCCAATGGCTTTGCGCGACATCCGAATCACGTCGAGAACGAATTTCTATCACCAGAGATACACATCTCAAACACCTCAATGGAATGCCCGAGAATCGAACTCGCGGCAACCGAGGTGGTACACCAACACCATACCGACCACGCCACTGAGGCGCTCATTATAGGAGAGTCCTATAGGGTAGTCGTGATTATAGGATAATCCTATAGGGTAGTCATGTTTAAGAGTTGACAGATAATAAGTGCTATATAGTTACTATGCATAAGTAATACCCACAGTTAATGATTGGAATGTCCCGCCGACAGAAGTAACTGAAGAATCTTCCCCAAAGAACAGATTATATTAATATGATCTACATAATTAGTGAACTAGTGAACAAACAGGGAGTACAACTGAGGAACGAAATGCAGTTCCAAAATGCTATATATATATATCATATATATATATATATATATATATATATATATATATATATATATATATATATATATATATATATATATATATATATATTTAACAAAGACATGAAGAATTTCATTCCTGGAAGCAGAAGATAGGAGAGAGCATACGGTAAACAATA
>NC_061103.1:13138540-13146040 GCF_015104395.2 Macrobrachium nipponense | reverse complement strand
ACTCAGGAGAGAGGGACTAAGCAAGAAACATCCATCCCAATCGGCAGGTAAATAAAGGTAAATAAATGCGTGAGAAAGAGAGGGGAAGAGAGAGAGAATTCTCTCGACCAAAGGAAGGCTGAGAATGATGAACTAAGCGAGGGTAACAAAGAGAGAGGTAAAGAATATGCACCTATCAGAATATTTGTTGTAACTGCTCCGAGCACGGGAAGAGAGAGAGAGAGAGAGAGAGAGAAGAGAGAGAGAGAGAGAGAGAGAGACTCTATCATTCAGTGCTACGCAAAATGGGCTCTTTCTTTGACAGTGTAACTTGCATATGCATGTACAGTTCCCTCCGCGTTGCTATTGCAAAGCAATTTGGAAATGGATTGGTAATCTTTATATTTTCTGTGATGGCCTGTATCAGGCCATGACACTTTTCCTTCTCCCTTTTACGTCTTTTTTTTATCTTTTTTTATTTTTTATGAACAGAAACTATAGATAACTCGCACAACATGTGTGTATACATATTTTACGGGAGGGACTGTCAGACCATTGTTGTCTAACCTAATTGTGTTTACCCTGTTCTGTCATCTGTCATTTTCAATTACCTTTGAAATCTAGAGTATTGTGAAATCGGTGCTTTTTTTATATTTGATATTTCTAACCTCTATATTTTTACTGATCCTCTAGCTTAGTCATGATATTGTTTACCATACTCGTTAATAATTCGGTGCCCCGGCCCCCCTCCCAGCCCCTCGTCCTTCCGAATAAGTGAATGAAGAAAAAGTAGAGTCTGAAGAAAATTGAAATTACTTCGCCAAGTTTCCTCTCATTAGGGACTGATATTTTTCCAAATTTTCTGGTCGTTCTTTCGGCCGCTTATTTAATTAACTTCGGCTCCGCAAAGGACATTTTATCCGAGGCAGGAAAATTTCGCTGGAAACGTTTTTTCCTTCCTGCCACAGAAAAGAGTCGACGTCGATACCGAAATGTTCTACCTCGAACATATAGTATTCGTCGATGTTCGCAAACGAAAGATGCTGTTTCCAAATCCAGGCTTGAGAGCTTTCGACTCCATACCGACCTCAAATATCGATATATTTTATCGTTTGGCGGAAAACGTTCCGCTCGGAAACGTTCGGATGATCATAAATTTTAGAAGGCTTCGATTTCTTTTTTCCCGAAAAAAAAGAGGGACATCACTTTGGGTCGCGTGCTGAGAGTCCCCCCCTGACCCCTGGCCCGATTTAGATCCCCTGTGGTTTGGCGATTTCAAATGGGGTGCCTGGCTTTGCGTCGGAATTCATCGCTTCCGGTGTGCCGAAAACCACGAGATTGAATATTGATGGATAAAATAGGTTTGCCCCGCAAATTGGCTTTGTTTATAGGGCTCATTGTACTAGGATTTGGAAGATAAGCGAACCCAGCGTTTCATTCGCCTGTCCTAAGCTTCAGCATTAAGTTACAAAATATTGCTTTCAAAATTTCAAACAGGGTCTTTTTAGGTAGGCAACAGACGATATGTCGGCAAAGACGTTGGTCGTTAACAGCTATTTACTGAAATCAAAATAGCGTGTGTATCTCCTTCATAGAAATATTATAATGTCTTGATCTTCCAGTTTCTTTTTCTTTGAGTTCCATAACAGTTGTCAGTCGAAGATCAGTTGATAGGCTCGTTATCTCCTTTGCTTGTCCCGGCGTTTTTCCGGAATCTCTTTTTTTCTGTGCATTTGACAAAGATATTACTTAGCCATAGCATACTTTACATCCCTACCTAGTTTTCGGCAGCATTCGTTATTACTTATATCTGAAAAAAGTATATTCATAAGAGTAAAATAAAGCAGCCGAAGCCAGTGGCGGATCACTTTAATGTATGAGTTCAAACTAGTTATACTTGACTTAAACATATGACGTCCCGACTCCTCCCACAAGGTGATGACGACAAACATCTGTCTCTGAAATTCTGAATAGATATTCGTACCTTGTGCAGGCTTTTGTGATTCGACTTGAACAATTGTTTAGAAGTGAAGAGGCTCGTGGCAAACCCTACGTAAGCTTGAACAGGTAAATAAATAATGGGGCCCTTTTTATTTTTTGGGTAAGGAGTACACCGGACATCCAATGTTACTACTGCTACTACCATACCACTACTAAAAAGTGTAAACAAGGAATATTGGTTGTATTTCATTGTTGCCAGAGCTTGAGAATATTTCACGAATAGCCAATTATCCATCGAGGAGGAGGAAAGTTAATGACGTCATAAGTTACGTCATTATACCTTCGAAAGACATTCCTCTGAGTTTGCTGGCGATGTCTACAAGAAGTCGGTGTTACTCTTATTACCAGAATTATGCAGCTTTCGTAATACAGAATACAGTCAAAAATTAGGTAGTAGTGTAAGATACCCCCTGACAAAGTGTTATCTTTGTCAAGTACGTTAGTAAAATTTTATTCCGGAAAAACACCTGCTGTGAATCTCTTAGTACCTCATTTGAAGTAACAAGAATGTTATTTAGGAAGGGAATACCGTTTCAACGTTATGTACAGTAGTTAGTCTAGGTGTTTTTCTCATTAGCTAGATTTGGGTTGTGAGATAAAGTGTGAGTTTTTTTTTATCATTTATGTAAGACGGAATCAAAAAGTATACCTGAAGAAGAATTAAAATTTGGAAAAGGAAAGGTTGCAGTGTATTCATAGTTACTTCATAACTTCAAAGAGAGATTAAACAGAAGTGCAAAAGTGAAAAAACACAGGATAATTGGGATTTAATGATACATTCTTCTTTTACAATTCGGATTTCATTCTCGTCTACATTTTCTGGGATAGAATGTATTGCAGTAGACGTGATTGTAACTGCCAAAACACACACACACACACACACTCACACACACACACACACACACATATATATATATATAATATATATATATATATATATATATACCATGATGTATATAAAGTTGATACAACGAATATTGCCTCTTCTGCTTAGTCTAAGAGATTAAGGCTGCCATGTTGTACCATTGTCCCAAATTTTTAGTGAACATTTCTTCTTGATTATAATACCTATTGTAAAGTTTTTTTTTAAAGAAACGAAATTACAGATATGAGGAAATTCTACTGCTGCAGCTCATTGTCTTGTAATAAATGACAGAACAATTAGTATTACTAAATTAGCTCATTTCCAGTAAACACGGATCACGGAAGTTCATTGTGCATATTTATATTTCAACTCTCTCTCTCTCTCTCTCTCTCTCTCTCTCTCTCTCTCTCTCTCTCTCTCTCTCTCTCATGTCTATATCTCTACTCTTTTCCTCTCCTGTCTATATTTCGAAGAAGAAAAGTAAACATCAATCATGCATACCAAGAGACAGATGGATCTTGTTCCAGAAAATCAGAATGTGGAAAAAAAGGTCTTGCAAAAGAAAAGAATGCATGGAAAGTGATGAAACTAAAACGTAAATAGAAAATGCAGAACAAAAGATTATACAATCAAAAGAAAATGAAAAATGGGACTTTGAAGAAAAAACCCTAGTAAATATCAAGCAAAACCCCAAACTATTGTACTCATATGCGAAAAAGATGAATAAAAGAAGAATAGAAATAGGCCCTCTAAGAAATGAAGGGAGATTAACGAATGAAGAAAAGGAAATATGCAACATATTAGCAGAAAGATTTAAGAGAGAATTTACCTCTATAATTGATAATGAAGATAATGATACAGAAATAAGGGATGAAAATAGTGAATATTTATCAGACATAGATATTAATGAAGTCGGTATTGTGCAGGCTATTAATGAAGTTAAAAATGGTTCGGCAGCTGGACCAGATGGTGTCCCTGCCATTTTGCTAAAGAAAGTAGTTCATTCTATTGCAAAGCCGCTTGCAATATTATTAAGGCAAAGTGTAGATACAGGCAAGATTTATGATGAGCATAATTAGCATATATTACCCCTACTTTCAAAAGTGGATCAAGACTTGAGGCAAGCAATTATAGGCCTGTGAGTCTAACATCACATATTATGAGTGTTTGTAAGGGTAATGAAGAAAAATATTATGAAACATTTAATAAAAAATAATTTGTTTAATATAGGACAACATGGTTTTGTACCTGGAAAAAGTACACAAACCCAACTGTTAGTCCACCGTGAAAACATATGTAAAAATATGATTAATGAAAAGAATCAAATGTGGTTTATCTAGACTTTGCAAAAGCTTTTGACAAGGTAGACCATAATATATTAACGAAGAAAATTTAGAAAACATAATATAGTGGACAAAGTGGGAAGATGGATAAAAGAATTTTTACACAACAGAAAACAGATAGTTATGCAAACGATGAGAAATCGAATGAAGCTAAGGTAATATCTGGTGTAACGATGAGAAATCGAATGAAGCTAAGGTAATATCCGGTGTGCCACAAGGTACTGTGTTAGATGCATTGCTGCTTGTTATTATGATTGCAAACATAGACAGTAATGTTAAGGACTGGGTAGTGGGTAGTTTCGCCGATGACACAAGAATAAGTAGAGAAATTACTTGTGATGAAGATAGGAACTCGTTACAAAGAGACCTTAACAAAGTATATGAATGGGCAGAGGTAAATGGGATGGTATTTAACTCTGATAAATTTGAATCAATAAATTATGTAGATAAAGAAGGAAAACTATATGCATATAGGGGCCTAATAACGAGACAATTACTAATAAGGAAGCAGTTAAAGACCTTGGTGTGATGATGAATAGGAACATGTTATGCAATGATCAAATAGCAATTCTATTGGCAAAATGCAAAGAAAAATGGGAATGCTGTTAATTAAGGCACTTCAAAACAAGAAAAGCTGAACACATGATTATGCTTTATAAAACGTATGTACGTAGTCCACTTGAATATTGCAATATGATCTGGTACCCGCACTACCAAAAGGATATTGCACAAATAGAGTGTACAAAGGTCCTTTACAGCTAGAATAGAAGTTAAGGATCTTGGCTACTGGGAAAGACTACAATTTTTAAAATTATATAGTCTAGAAAGGAGAAGAGAATGCGACATGATAATACAGGCATGGAAACAGATAGAAGGAATTGCCGAAAACATCATGGAGCTAAAAATATCAGAAAGAGCAAGCAGAGGTAGATTAATAATGCCCAAAACTATACCAGGAAAACTAAGGAAAGCACACTGGACATTAATCCACTACGCACCCGCATCGATAATGCAGCGTCTATTCAATGCTTTGCCAGCTCATCTGATGAATATATAAGAAGTGTGTTTAAGAATAAGCTCGACAAATATCTAAGCTGCATCCCAGACCATCCTAGATTGGAAGATGCAAAATATACCGGAAGATGCATTAGCAATTCTCTGGTAGACATTAGAGGTGCCTCACACTGAGGGACCTGGGGCAACCCGAACAAGATGTGAGGTCTGTAAGGTAAGGTAAGGTCTCTCCCTCTCCCTCTTCTCTCTCTCTCTCTCATGAATATATCCGTACTCTTTCTCTCTCATGTCTATATTTCAACTCTCTCTCTCTCTCTCTCTCTCTCTCTCTCTCTCATGTCTATATTTCAACTCTCTCTCTCTCTCTCTCTCTCTCTCTCTCTCTCTCTCTCATGTCTATATTTCAATCTCTCTCTCTCTCTCTCTCTCTCTCATATCTATATTTCGGCTCTCTCTCACATGTCTATATTTTGACTCTCTCTCTCTCTCTCTCTCTCTCTCGTCAGCACGTTGGCCTTTAGTTGAAGTTCACCCAGTTTAGCGTCGGATCAGCGTAGGCTGTAGGAGTGTTGCATAAGGCATCACGCGAGGATAATAGAAGCAGCTCTCGAGGGCCAGAGAAATTATGGATGAAATGAATACGTCGCTTTATTTAAACACTTGAAGTTTAAAGTTAAGGGCTTCAGTTCTGTTGCAGCATTTTGAAGCGTAATTCCGATAGTAAGTTTAAATAAAGATTAGTTTGATTTTTTCAAGAGGTCTTATCTTTATTTAATTATTTTACCCGCTGGTAGCTGAAACTAAATTTTTATAACTTTACAAATTAATGTCTAAGTTTTGTAAATGCAGTACGTTCGCACGACCAGTATAGATGTATAAATATATTGTTTGCAATCTTCAGTTATTAAATCATACATTTGCACACACGCATACATGTACATTGACATATGTATATATTGATATACTAGTTGATGTTTTAAAGTTATCTTATATACTAGCAAACATATGTATACAGAAATTGTGTATGAAAATTCGTAAAGTAACTAATTCTACGGGCGTAACCAGCCTCGTTTCAGGGAATCCTTTCTCACCCCCACCCCCTTCAGAGGTGGGAGGGGGTAGGATGAAACCCCATTATGAACCATCTTAGGTGTCCCCGCTATAACCCTGCCAAGTTTCATGCCCATCGGACCAACCGTTTGGCCGTGATTGAATGACAGACGGACGGACAGACATTACGCCCTTGTAGTAAGATATAAATTCTCATGGGTGAGTGGTTACAGTTGTTTTTCCGCGTTACAAAAAAACATCATGTATTATTTTTTACCCATTGTTTTCCTTCACCCAGTTCATATCACTTTGAGTCTGATTACAATGAAAACAATAAAAGACTTTCTGCAAGTAATAATCATGTAAATACTAGAATGGAAAAACCAAGATATTATAATACACTGGTGATTGAATTGTCGAAATAAAAGAGAGAGAGAGAGAGAGAGAGAGAGAGGAGAGAAGAGAGAGAGAGAGAGAGAGAGAGAGAGAGAGAGAGAGAGAGAGAGAGAGAGAGAGAGAGGATATTCAGAGAAATATAATCATGTAAATAATGGAAAAGAGTAAGGAGACGCATTATATATTGATGATTGAATTACCGACAAACACACACAGAGCGAGAGAGAGAGAGAGAGAGAGAGAGATTTTTATAAAGTTATAGACTTGAAAGGTTAGGAAAAACCATGTCCACGTGGAAACCGATGTTTGAAACTAAACTAAACGCACAAAGAATAAACGAGAGAGAAAGAGAGCGAGCCCAAGCAACTTTGGATGCCCGCCCTTTTTCTCCACAACGATATCCAGACTATGAACGTTTTTATTTCAAGTGTGTACCTTTGTTGCAAAGTAACAATAATAGCTGTTTATCATGTTGATGGTAATGTGATTGCCAATAGTAATAATTGATTGGTTGTGTCTATTATTAGCGGTGTCCAATAACCTAGATGATGTGACGCCAGTTTTAATAGACAACCAATCAATTATTACTATTGGCAATCACATTACCATCAACATGATAAACAGTTATTCTTGTTACTTTGCAACAAAGGTACACACTTGAAATAAAAACCTTCGTAGTCTGGATATCGTTGTAAAGAAAAAGGGCGGGCATCAAAAGTTGTTTGGCCTCACTCTCTTTCTCTCTCGTTTATTATACTTTGTGAATTTAGTCTAGTTTCAAACATCGGTTTTCACGTGGACATGGTTTTTGCTAACCTTCAAGCCTACAACTTTTTATAAATATTTCTCTCT
>NC_061103.1:13116040-13136040 GCF_015104395.2 Macrobrachium nipponense | reverse complement strand
AGCTTTTTTACCCTTTTCCTCCTCCTCTCTCCTCTCTCTCTCTCTCTCTCGTCATCTTCTCTATCATTCTCTTTAGAGGACTTTTTCCTCTTCTTCTATTCTTCTCTCCTCTTTCCTTTTATTTTTAGCACTTTTTCCTCCCTCTTTTCCTCCCCTCTCTCTCTCTCTCTCTCACTCTCTTCTTCCTCTCTCTCTTCTTCATTTTTAGCAATTTTCCCCTCCTCCTCTCTCCTACTTTGGCTCCCTCCTCCTCTCGCTCTCTTTAGCAACTTTTTCCTCCCTCTCTTCTCTCTCCTTCTTTTTTAGCACTTTTCCTCCTCTCTCTCTCTCTCTCTCTTTTCTTTTATAGCACTTTTCCTCCTCCTCCTCTCTCTCTCCCTCTCTCTCTCTTGTTTTCTTTTTTAGCACTTTTCCTCCTCTCTCTCTCTTTTTTCCCCTCCTCCTCTCCGTCTTTCTTTTTTAAGCACTTTTCCTCCTCCTCTCTCTCTCGCCTCGTTCTTCTTTTTTTAGGCACTTTTCCCTACTCTCTCCTCTCATCTCTCTCCTCTTTCTTTTTTAGGCACTTTTTCTCCTCCTTCCTCTCTCTCTCTTCTCTCTCTCTCCTCTTTTGAGGATTCGCTCCTCTCTCTCTCTCTCTCCTCATCTCTTCTCATCTCTCTTCTCTCTCTCTCTCACGACACGCAGGTAAAGAGCAGCACTTTCTGTGGGAGCGAAAAGACTGCGGGCATAAATTTCTGACGAAACTAATTAGAGTATCGTACATGATTGATACGTCACTTTTTCCCTTTAAATTCTTATCATGAGAGCGACGGGAGTGAGTGGATTTCCTTTGGGGAAAGGATCTCCCATCGCCTTCCATAACTATATAGGGGAAGGTGCGTCTCGCTTTTCATCCTTAACAAAGAAGAAACCTTGATAAAGGTAACTAAATGATTTGTTAGAATAGAAAGGAGAGACGTGGGCCGTTACAGAGAGAGAGAGAGAGAGAGAGAGAGAGAGAGAGAGAGAGAGAGAGAGAGAGAGAATCGTCAAGAAAGATGAATGTGCCTAAGTAATTTTGTTCAATCTTTAGATGAGTTACAAGGAGTTACAAGGATGGGGATGTCTCAAAGACTTGTTAGTCCATCCGAGGAGATATCGTGCGCTCACTTATCTCTAGGAGCAGGTTTTACTATTCATTCACAGTGTCCTAATGATTTTGTCTAGTTTTCTTTTAAATTCTTCCACACTGTTGCTGCTTAAAACTTCCGATGGCAGTTTATTCCATGTGTCACATATCTTGTATATGAAGAAGTTCCCGCGATGAGGTGTGTTGTATCTCCTCAGGTCTAGTTTCCATCCATTATTTCTTGTCTGGTTTTCGTTTAACGTAAATAGGTTACTGTCTACTTTTGTTTTGCCTTTCAGTATTTTGAATGTTTCTATTGGTTGTCCTCGCAGTCGTCGTGTTTCTAAGACATACAAGTTCAGGCTTTCTAGTCGTCTTTGGTAACCTATTTACCTGATATATGGAATTAACTTTGTGGCTCTTGGTTGTACCCCTTCTAATCTATTTATGTCCTTTCTTAGTGTTGGTGACCAAACCAGTACTGCATATTTAAGATGAGGTCTAACAGCACCGTTTCCTTGTTCCTGTATCTGAGCTGCCTCTTTATGTATCCCACTAATTTCCGTGGCTTCTTTTCTGTTTTTATGCATGGTTTTTTTGGTTTTTAAGTCCTTGGTTATAATGACTCCAAGGTCCTCCTCTTGTTCTACACTATTTATGTCATTCCCAAGCAGCATGTAGTTAGCATGAGGGTTGTTTGTTCCTATTTGTAACCCTACAATTATCCAAGTTGAAAGGCATTTGCCATCTTTTTGACCACTCTCCTATTTTCTTTAGATCATTTCTTAAACTTTCTACTGTCTCTGGGTCCTGCTACATTTACACATAGTTTGGTGTCGTCTGCAAACTTAGCTGTCATGCTAGTTCATCCTACGTCAGTATCATTAATATAAATAAAAAACAAGAGCTGACCAAGGACAGAACCTTGAGGAACTCCGCTTGTCACATCTTTCCATTTTGATTCTTCACCGTTTATTACGACTCTCTGTTTTCTATTAGTTAGTCAGTCTTCGTTCCAGTCTGCTGTTTCTCCTACAATTCCTTAAGCTCTTAACTTTTGTCGTTAGTTTCTTGTGAGGAACTTTGTCAAAGGCCTTTTGGAAATCTAAGTAGAGATTATATATTGCTCAGCTACTGTTGTAAATACCAAGCATGTTATGGAAGAACTCCAAGAGATTTGATAGGCAGGATCTATTTTGTCTGCCCCCGTCTTGACTGTTTAACAACATGTTGTTTCTATCTATGTAATTTACAATTTATTTTGCAATTAAAGACTCAAAAGTCTTACAAGGGTCCGACGTTAGACAGATTGGTCTATAATTTCCTGGCTCTTCTCCTGGACCTTTTTTTTGTAAACTTTTGGGGGACATTACCTAGTTTCCATCCTTCATATGCCTAACGTTCACGTTTTATAATGAGAGAGAGAGAGAGAGAGAGAGAGAGAGAGAGAGAGATAACATTTAAACGTGATGATCATTTAATATCTCTCTCGCTCTCTCTGAGGAATAGGAGTTATTAGTTTGTATCGCTCCCCTTAAGTAAGAAAGGGTATTCTGATTAATATGCCAGTGATCGAGCCTCTGCGCTTCTGCCCCTCTTTAATGTCATATTATAATCCCTATCCGGGTTGTTTCCAGATTAGAAATCTTGCATATATTTAACTTATATGTACTGGAATATGCAATATATATATATATATATATATATATATATATATATATATAGATATATATATGATCATAATAATAATATATATATATACATATATATAATATATATATATATAATATAGATATATATATGTATATACTATATAATATATATATGATAATATATAGGATATATATATACATATATATATATATGTATAATATATATATAATAGATATATATATATATAGTATAGATATATATATATATCTAGGATATATATATATATACTATATATCATATGTATATATACAGGAGATATATATATATATATATATAGAATATATATAATATATATATATATAGTATATATGTATACATTATATAATAGATAATATATAATATATATATATATATATACATATATATATATAGTATGATATATATATATATATAGGTATAGAAATATATTAGATATTTACATATATCTATGGTATAGATACATATATAAGTATAGATATAGATATATATATATATATATTCTATATATAGATATATATATATAAGTATATATATATATATATATTATACTATATATAACCATGTTTAATTATATGGTGTAACTATATATACATATATATATATATATATATATATATATATATATATATATATATATATATATATTTATAGTATATAATATATATATATATACATATATATATACCATATATATGTATATAATGTATACTAATATATATATACTATATATATACATATATATATATTTTTTATATATATATATATATATATATATAATACATATATACATACCAGTAAATATATGTTATATGTGTGTATGTATATTTGTAAGTATGTATGTATATGTGTCTACCTTCCCTGTTCCATACAGCTTCAGGAGAGAGAGTGGCATGCTTTAGATGGGGCTGTTGCCAGCGAAACACTGTGATTAATTAAGAAGGAGTGGAATTGCTACATTGCTGTCGGTACTCCTTTCACATCAACGATCCCTCGATGGCACTCGGCGATGGATGGCTTTCTGCAAAATGGATTTCCGCTTATTTCGAATATATGTGCAATTCAACTTAAACACTCCATTCCCAACGTTTATTGGAGCGTCCACATTCTTCTCTTTTGCTCTCAATTTTGTTTTCGTTCTTTTTTTGTTTGTTTGTTTGTTTGTTTGCTCGGCTGACATGTTTTGTAATAAACCTGATTTTTTATGAAAACAGTTGTCTCCTAATATGGTAGCTATGTGCAAATTTCTGTATATTTTTTTCTGTAACATTTATTAACTCTTCTTTAAAATTGCGATTGGTAGGATTCTTTTATCATCATCGAAGGCATTCGCTGGAAAAATGACGAAGATCATTCTGGACTTCATTCATTATTCCTCACCAAAACTGCAGTTCTCATTTCTTTTGAGTTTACCCTTTTACTGAAAGACTGTTTTAATATTACACAGAGTTAAGTACGAGTTCGTACGATCAACTGCAATGGAAATCTTCAAAGAAGGTAGAACCTTTTTCACCGACTTGAATATAAAGAAGCTTCTCCCTTACAAGGTACACTTAGTAAAATGTCTTTATGAGATCAATTATTGCAAAATAAATAAGGTGCTCTTACCCAAATGTTTTGGGAGACAAGATATTGCAGAAATTTTTTCTATCTTATTAGTAAATTATATAGTCTATAATGATGAACTTTCATGATAAAAATATATTTTATTACTTGTTCATGTTTGGAAGATCACATTTGATTTCACTGAGGCGTTTATAGAATATCGACCCTAATTTCAAGCTATGACAGGACATTTTTCAGCAACTTAAGTTAGATGTCCATTCGTAGCCTTCCATGAAATTCTGTTATATTTTTGTGGCTTACTGCAACAAACGCTTTGCCTGAATGATTCATCAGTGCTCTTACATATGATATGCATAGGGTCTAGTTCCACAAAGAATACATTATGGTGACTTCCATGAAAGAACCCTCGGTGCTCTGTAGGCATTATTTAAGAACGTTTTATGCAGCATCCCTTCGGCCCCTAGCTGCGACCCTTTCATTCCTGTTACTGTACCTCCGTTTATATTCTCTTTTTCCCATCTTATTTTCCAACCCCTAACAAATCATTCATAGTGCGACAACGAGGCTATCCTCCTGTAACACCTTTCAAAATTTTTACTCTCCATTTCTGTTTCAGCGCTGAATGACCTCATTAGATCGTCTTTGGCCTAAATTCTATACTCTATTCTGTAAAGTTATCTTCTGTAAAGTTACTCTACATTGCAGGCATGCGTGGAAGCCCTAATTACAGAATGTTTCATAACACACCAGAGGAAAGGTGACAAATAGAAATATTTCCCTTGAGGCCTCTTGCGACTGGGTGCAGTTGACTCGGGGTTTCACAGAAACTCGGTCCGTAGTATTGGCCTTGGTAGCCTTAAGGCCCGTCCAGCTCGACGAACTCCGTTCGATGTGACGTCAGAAGCGGAGAAACAGCTGATGGGGTTCTGACTTTCCCCGCTTCTGACGTCACATCGAACAAAGTTCGTCGGGCAAAGCTCGACCGTTTGGACGGGGCTTTAGATGCAGGTGTGTTTTGAGCTCCTCGAATTTGTTCATTCACAATGTCGTAAGATCTCTTCGAAGTTCGAATACTTCAAACTTACGGCAGTTTAGAAAAGACGTTTTTTCTCAGACATTCAATGCCAGATATTGCTCATTTTTTTATTTGAATAGTATATTACTGTTTTATTTGAATAGTATATTACTGGGTTGTTCTTTTGGCATTCTTATTTTCAGAGTCGCTTTATTTTAGAGGGAGTTTTAGACCTTCATCGTCATTCATTTACAGACTCGTTTAGAGTAAACACGTTGCAACTTCATGCTTACTTAAATAGATAAACATTCCAGATGCCTTACCTTTATAAAGACTGACTTTTTCAAGAAGAATTATAAACTTGTCATTTTAAGTAATTTCGTATATTTGTGGTTTATTAACAGACTTGATTCTAGCGTATACCCGGATCACTCGCCTGTATTCTCCACTTCATAAAAGATTTCCAAACATTTTTCGAGTTTTTATTTTATATTTTGTAGAAAATCCTACTGCGTACATTCTTATGTGAAGCTGCTATTACAACTCATAACTACAGACTGCCCACCGCAATCTCTCCTTTAGCCCGTAAAGCAGTAGGATCTTCTTATGTAAATTTCGTGGAATCAAGACTTGGGCTTTCATGGAAGCCTTTGTTACGATCTCATTCAGCTTTATCGTGACAGATGTTCCGTGAATATCGTACGGCAGACTTTCGCAGAATTACTCATTATTAGCTCACGTGGATTTCGTGGCAGGATTATGCCGTGTTTTAATATCAACTGATTAACATTTCGTGCCTCAGGAAACGATATATACTTAAGGGAATCTCATAATTTTTAAATATTGATATTGACTTTGTTTCCATTCCAATCTCTCATTGAAATTTACTTGGCAGTAAGATGTTGTGAAATGGAAAGCATGACTAGTAAGGTATTTTGGACTTCTAGAAAATTAAGTGTGACTTTCGTAGGAAGTTTACTTGCATAAAAAAAAAATACACAGTATATTACCATAGAGCAAAGGCAAGATGAAGACGAAATTTTAGCAGATGCAAAAGCGGGAATTAGTCAGGAAACGTTATAAGTTGCCTTTTTCGGGTTTGGAGTTAGAAGGTAATCTATTGGTTAGGAAAATTAAATATAAGTTGAGAACCAATGAAAGTAAAGGAGATACGACACTGATCGTAATTCCGAAGGTCCTAATTCCAGTGGGTTTGGATATAGTTCATTGCAGGTTCGGTAATCCACACTTGGGAATAGAAAAAACGTATGATGAGGTTCGTGCTAAATACATTTGGAAAAACATGGGGAAAGATGTGGAAAATTTCGTAAGGAATTGTACGGTGTGCAACGCATGTAAACGTTTCTGCAAGGACAACTTCGTGCAAATTAGGATCGTATCATATACCGAGTAGACCTTTTCAGAGAAAACATATGGATATCCTGGGGAATTTTTGTGAGTCTAGATATGCGAACAAGTACTTGTTAGTGATAATAGATGAACTTACAAGGATAGTAGAAATTTTCCCACTTAAGCATAAAACGGCGGAAGAAGTAGCCATAGCGTTTTTCAATGGTATCATTTGCAGATATGGCTCACCCGAAGTTCTATTAACCAACAATGGGAGGGAATTTGTGAACAAAACCTTGGAATGTTTAGCTGAAGTCATGGGGATACAGAAATTAACAATTATTCCATACAGACCCAAGGCTAATGGGTTGTGTGAACGAGCAAACAGGAAAGTGCTCGTGGCTCTCAGGAAAACTGTAGGTGGTAATGATAAGAATTGGGACAGATATGTTAATGTTGTTAGACATAGTATTAACACTATGGTTAGTGATTCCATTAAAATGTCCCCATTTGAAGCTTTGTTTGGTTGTCCAGCACGAGGCACATTTGATTTGCTAACTATGCCTCATCATGGAGAGGATACGGTCGAGGCGTTGGTATCCACAGCGAGAGAGAGACACGCTTGTCTCAGCCGTAACCTCGAATCCACAACCAGAGATATGGTACAGAAGAGTAATAGTAAAACATCTGATCCCAAGATCAATGTCGGAGACAAGGTATTTTTAAAACTTAACGTGAGAAATGAGCTAAATTACAAATTAGGCCCGAAGTTTGAAGGTCCTTTTAAAGTCATTGAAGAGAAAATTGGACACAGATTTGTAGTCTCCGAGGAAAAAACAGGTCAGTCGAGGTTAACACATATCTCAAAATTGAAAAGAATTGGTTGTGGTGATTAATATATTGTCGCGCAATTGCATTTTTTTTCTTTTTCTTGCTGTCTGTTTTTTGCAATTTGGTGGCTGAATGCTTTTACGTTTTTTTTTCTCTCTTTTATTTTCTTCTACTGTTTTTTTTTTCTCTTATTATGTGCAAATCTACGGCGTTTTGGCGTAAGATTTCGGGGTTAATATTTTACGTGGGAAGTGGTTGAAATATGGCAAATTTTTGTTTTAGCTGAGAAACGTGATAATATACATGTGATAATTCCTGTATATGACATTTGGGGCTGAATTTTTGGGGTTTCACGAGCTGAATAGATGACATTGGGGTTTATATAATTCGGGTTATGTCTTGGGGAGTTATGATTTAACGACAAAGTTTTTTTTGGGGGGAATGATTTTTTTGTTTTGTGTGGGGTTATTAATTAAATGGAGGAAATATTTATATCGCTGGAGTGGTGTTATTATTAAGATGGTGATTTATATCTATATATAAGGAGATGGGATTAATCCTTGGGGGGTGACTTTCCTTTTTTTTTTTTGGCGGTGTATAATTATGGAATTGTGAGTTTACCGTAGCTTTTTATCCCGAATACGTGATAATTTTTTTTCATATAATTGGCCAGTATCGTTTGGGAGAATTATGTCTTCGAGATAACTTTGAAGCACCTTGGTCATATCCTGGAGATAGTTCTGTGGAATGTGCTGATGTAGTTTCAGTATAGAACATTTTTTTTGAGAATCATGAGTTTCTGGTGTTGCGAGTCTGACTATGCTGCAGTTCGAAGCACCTGAGGTGTTCACAGGTGGATTTTTTGCTAATGTTGCTGTAATGAATCCGGTTGCGGATTTTTCCCTTTGGAATTGATTACTCGGGGATTTGCACTATTCTTGTAGATGTTGATTATGGCATTCCACGGGAATGTATCATGTAAGGGAGTTCTTTTCCGGTCATTTCTGGTTGATAGGATTGCTGCGGTAGCAAATTCCGTAACGGTACACATTCCGTTTTGGGAAAGATATTGAATTATATATGTTTCTTTTTCTCTTATGTGTGCTGTGTAATGGGGGAAAGTTCACTTATTATTGTTGTTATTATCTTATTTTTTTTCCTTTTTTCTTTTTTTTCTTTTCTTACGAGAGATGTTGTAATGGGGGTTAAGCTCTAAATAGCATTTTTATTTTAGATAGGAGATATAATTTGTCGCGGTATGTGAGTTAGATAGAAGGGGTGTTCGGCATTATATTTTATGGAGGTTAGTTATATAAACCATAAAGGGGTTTTTGCTGTTAGACGTTATGGGTTCTCTTTTGATAGCGTGTTTGTCATATATGGGATTATTTGTGAGGATTCAGAGGGTAAAGATTATATTTTGTTTAGCGAGGAATTTTTAATATTTTGACTAGTAGATTGAGTATATTAATTAATGACGGATTTGTGGGGTAAAGCAAGACTTTAGTTATTTTATGACCATGTAGACCTTTTAAATACTGACACACAATGACTTTAGAGAATTCCCAACTCTACGTGATGATGGCGATGGAAACGACTTCGTTCTACAGTACCAGAGGTCGGGCCAAGTCTGCACACAAATGGCGTTTCTATGGACTACCTTTGCAAAGGATGAGATGTCTTCGATATACCGTCTCAGGATACATTCTGGGATAAATCAGGAATCTACAGTTTTCGATGAGGCGGGTGCGAGTAGCACTTACATAGAAGTCATGGGATATTTCCTTGACAACGGGGTGGTGACCACGTTTCCTTCCGTAGAAAACGTCGAATCTACAGTTTCGCGACGAGAGGGTGTTGGATACACTCACGAGGGTCGCAGACGCTGAATAATGGCGCGTGCTGAGTTGTTTCGAGTTGGTTTACGCACTCGACCTGCGTCCACAACTATTCGTCAAGTTCTGCTTATCTTAGTGACGAGGATGAGCCTTTCTTTAGTAACCATTATACAATACCAATATTAATGATCATTTTAGGTGCTATACTGATCACCATTTGTGCGCTAGGAGTTCTTAAACTTTTGTGCATTCGACGAAGCACAAGGGCTCCAGCAACGAAGGTAGCCCTAAGTCATGTGGTAAATTGATACATTGTGCATTAGTTGCTGATGTGGTGTGTGAAAGGAGTGCACAGAGGACATTGGTGGCCGAGCCAACTTACAAGTGTGTAATGTTAATGATTCACATATTGTGTCTTGCTTGGAGACAGGCTGTAAGGGCAGCTTACTTGAGTGAAGGAATTAGAGTACATAAGCAGTTTAACCGAAAGACTGCTCATCCTGTCGTCAAGCATGTACATTCATTTGTACGGATGTTACAGGTCTAATAGTCCAAGGCACTTGCGAAAGTCACATTCCTTTCGGTGAGCACAA
This sequence comes from Macrobrachium nipponense, assembly GCF_015104395.2. Lineage (NCBI taxonomy): Eukaryota > Metazoa > Arthropoda > Malacostraca > Decapoda > Palaemonidae > Macrobrachium > Macrobrachium nipponense. Next base: position 13,126,050 of record NC_061103.1, on the reverse strand, counting down.
AGAGGTCAGGTGGTACACGCCAAGTGTCGGGAGAGAAAACCCCCATCGTAAAGGTATGACACATATTTTGTAAAACTTAGAAAACCATTACCTTTGAAAAAGAGAGAAGTGTGAAATACCTCTTTTTACTTAAATACTTTGAAAAGAGTGATGTGTGAAGTGTATCTCTTATCCATTATTATCTTTATTACAGATGGGTTATATTCCATGGTACTAGAGACGGGAATCTCTAACCTGACTAATATGATGAACTTATTGACATTTTTGGTCTGGGAGTGAATTCTTAGGCAGGAGGGTAGAATGTTAACTTACTAGTTTCTTTATGGGCAGATTTTGGTTTTCTGTCATTATGACTCGTTAATCATTTTGTTCTAATTTATATTCAACTGCTTTGGGTAATAAATAGTATATTTTTATACTTACGAGATCTTAATAGCCTAACGACATGGTTGCAGTCAGAGGGCACCATTGACAACAGGTAAGGGTTTCCAATTTGTGTAGCTTAATAAAAAAGGGGAGGTTGTATATAGATATAATATAATTATTATATATATCTTATATAATATAATATATTTAATATGAGCAGAGTATAAAATTATATTTTAATATATAAATTATAAAAAATTTATATATAAAATATATATTACATACTATATATCTATGGATATGATAGATATATATATATACATATATATATATCTATATATATATATATATATATATATATAATACAATAAATTGACCGCACCCTCACTCATTAGAACAAGTACTATGTAACCGCAGAAGTTTCTTTAAATCTTTTAATTAATGAAGTTGGGAAGTTGACCATGTAACGCCCTAGGGGGGTAAGCCCTTTGAATTTATACCTTTGTATCCTGTCAGCTGTAGACTTCAGTGTTTTTGCTTCATAATTCCAGTATCTGTGTGCGTTGTTCCTCACGGCTCTTTTCCCCAAATTCAAACGTATTTAGGCTTTTCAGAAGTGCCGAATGTTTCCTTTAGAATATTATTTCAGTTAAAGGGTATTCCATAGGTGATGCATATAATTCATGACTCAGTCATACATTTATCCGATAAATCCATTACATACTGTTAGGGTCGTCGTATCCAAAATACGTCAGTAAAGATGAAATCTGAATGTTGAACAGCTGAATTGTTTCCGTTACAAAAAATCGGATTAACGTAGTTTTTTTTTTTTTTTTTTTTTTTTTTTTTTTTAATGCATCAACAACAATAAAAACCGTAAGTAAAATATTGTTCACTAAAGATAATATGATGAACACCGTCTGAGAACGTTCAAAGGAAGTACAGAAAAGGCGGCACGAGGGACCTCCATGAAATCGCTGGGATCTTTAGTGAGAGAAGGGAAGTCGCCGAGTGAACACGATCTTAGAAAAGCCACCTACATTCAGAATGCTCCATTGAGGTCATACAGAACGGTGCTACGCTGTTGACGTGGCAGCTTTGATGAAAGCGTGTTTATAGCGTTAGTCATTCCCAACTGAAGACATGTTTACAAATCATGTTTACACAGTGGCGAGAAAAAAAAATATATTACGCCCATATTATCATAATGACCGAGTCTTACCTATAATAATAATAATAATAATAATAATAATAATAATAATAATAATAATAATAATAATAATAATAATAATTTCCTTGCTTTTTCAATAATTCGTTAAAATAATGAATTATTAATTTATGAACGTGTGGTATCTTTAAATTACTGAATAAACGTAACCAACTTTATAATGTGTATTTTTTATGAATTATGATGAAAGCAGAAAAGTTGATGAAAGTGGTATTTACATAGCCAAGAAATTGTGGTAAATCATTATTATTATTATTATTATTATTATTATTATTATTATTATTATTAGTGGTGGTGGTGGTGGTGCTATTCATTTATATGGAATAAATCAACAAACTTTTTACTTGACTGGGAAGTTTGTCAAAAAATAAAAGTGTTTTATGGAAACGCCAAAGAGCAAAATTTAATATAAACTTCGACACAAATAAAAGTGAAGGTAATTTAGGCGCAAGGACCATCAATACGAGAGAAAAATCAAGTGAGCAGCGAAGAAATCACCTCTCTGTCAGTCATACTGTGCCAGTAAAGGTTACACCTGATTTTCTCTGCCAGAGACAATTAAACGTAGAATTTAAAAGTTGTAATCCTTTCTAGGCCTGTCGTATCCATCTTGTTGAATTTTTATTATGATTATTATTATATGATTTTTAAAAACGTTAGATATTTTGAGTAGCGCTATGAGATGAACTTTTATGGTCAAGACATAATGATTTAGTATTGCGTTATTAGTCTTTTAGTACTTGATTCTACCAGTTTGGTCAATGAACACGATTCAACGTTGATTCCTATAGATAAATGATTTAATTTTATTATTTCATACTCTAGATAATAAGTTGCATATTAATAAATTCAACAAACAAAAACTATTCTGCTCCTGCATTATCTAGTCTGGAACGTTACTTCATCTGTTAAGTTTATTAGTATCAGTTATTGGATTATTATTACGATCGTATACCATAGCTGTAAATTAGATCATCATCATCTTGACTATAGTAAGTTTGTTCTGATATCTAAGAAAAAAAAGTTGAGAAGAGCAACTCTATAACATTTGTCATTTTATACTTTGTCTTTATACACAAGCTTCACTTTTTAGGAACTGTACAATTGTCTGATTTTAAAGGAAATTAATTCAGAAATCACATGATTGTAAAACAAAATATCGTAATGTGAAGGTTTTATAAATTGAAGACAAAGTATATATATATATATATATATATATATATATATATATATATATATAGATATATATATATAATATATATATTTGAACTCCCATTAAACTTTTTTTATCTTGTAGCGTCCTAAAACTTATCTATATCTTTCCCCCAAAAATAATATAGTCTAAGAAAGTTACCTTATCGATGACAGCCAGAGAAGCTTTCACTGAGCAGGGAGCGAATTAATCTTCCGTCATTTTGGAAACTTCAACGACATTAGAACAGTCATCTTTTGTTTCGATATCTAAGTCACTCAAGATGACGACTGTCTTTTGAACCGTCACCGTAATATTGTGGCAAGGAGAAGGTCTCTCGGGTCTTTGACCTCCTGTCAAGAAACACAGGCCGGGGAACGTGACCAGACACGTTACGTTTGCACCTTTGACAGCGTAGTCGAACTGGGCCTTGGGAAAGTATCGCAAATCTTGAATTCAGTCAATTCGAGCTCTTTCAAATAGTTCTGTCTTGCGTGATTTTAGAAGACAAAGTGATCAAGTCTAGTTACTTATTGTCTGTAACTCCGTTTCAGTTGGAACCACCTGTTGCTATCGAATGTCATGTTAGCAAATTTCATTTCCACAACGCTCAAAAAGTCTTCCTTCGTTAAACGATTCGTCAGTTCACGCACCGCGCTCAATGTGTAAATGATTACTTTAGACAAATTCACAAGAAAAACTCTTCTGGAAAAAGTTCACATCGGTTGGTCGCGTGAGCGAGGCTGTGTCGCGAGGCAGACGCCGAGAGGAAGTGCCACGACCCACCTGACAGCACATGCTAACCTGACTAAGGTCGGTGCAACACTGCCGAGGGAAATGGGACCGTCCCCAGTTGCAACCCCGTCCGGCCATGCGGTCTGACTTTCTGTGTAGCTGTGTGTGTGTGTGTGTGTGTGTATGTGTACGCTTCCCCTTACTCATTTTTACCCCTTCCAACGGCTGATTACATTTTATAGTTCCAGCAGTGGCATTTGCCATTTTTCTACGCCTTTTTTTTTTACTTTATTTTTTACTACAATATTTTAGCGGATGTGTATCAATCCCTTTATCGAGTGCGTCGATATATGTTGTAGCATGTTGACTAAGTTATCCGCGAAAATCATGAAGATCAGGAATAGAAACATAAGATGATTTAAAACTTCCAGTTTTATCCTGTCGAATTTGTTAAATAAATAAAGTTTTAGAAACTGATGCTAGATTTGATGCTTTAGCAATTAATACACGTACGAATGGAAGACGAATGATGTAGAACATTTCACGTCAGTTTTAGAAATCGCGCAAAAGAGACCGTGATTGTGAATGTGGGGATTCAAACGACTGGATCAGTGTCAGTTTGAAAACCGTCATCTAAGAACCAGAACATATATAATGGACTTACAAAACACTTGCAAAACATATAGTTGCAACACTCATCCAGCATCCGTCGAGATACAGGTGCTGAATAATTCGTGAAAATTAATGTCAAATGAATGGTTAGATTATTTACAAACTGTGCCATGCACTGTGCTGGAAAATTTAGCATCTTCAAAGGGGTTATGGTCTTGGTCTGTCTCTGTCTGTCTGTTACGTGATCAATAATGACTGGATTTTTACGAATCCAGGAGATAACCAATTAGGTTTTGGCACAAGAACGAGTCTTGATCAGGTTCCAGGATTTCTTTTCTTATTGCAAATGTTTTCATCCTTTACAAGTTCGTCAATCTTGTTCTCAATTATCTTCGTTTGAAGAAAATATTAACCTCCTGGTATTTATGAAAGAAAATGTGAATTTCCCAGTATACTGGACAGCTTAGTAATCGCGTCTTTGTAATTGGGTGAGAAAATTTAAAGATTATTTATACATTTGTGGTTGTTTATAACCATGTCAGTTGTCAGATATTGTAGGAATAATAGAAACCTTCAGATTTTACGGTTTTATTTGTTCAAAAAAAAAAAAAAACTATTATAGTAAGTGTTACCCCTTGTCTATTTCAGGCCAAAACTATAAATAATTATAAACAAATATTAGCGTAATGACAGCTCTGTTGAATTTGAAGCTGTCATTTTGTTTATCGTGCATCGAGCTTTAAGCAAAACAGATTTTAGTCAGCTACCACTAGATTTTGTTTCTGCTGTCCAACCGCTTCTAAATAAAATCTGTTTTACTTAAAGCTGGATGCACTGAAAACAAAATGACGGCTTCATATTTATAGTTATTTCATCCTAAAATAGACCTCGGGTAACGCTTACTGTAATATATATATTAATAATATATATATATTATATATATATTATATATATATATAATATATATTATAATATATAAAACTGTTAACAAAAGAAACCATAAAATCTGAAGGCGTGTAACATTCATAAGATATCTGACAACTAAAAGGGTTAGAAAATACCAAAAGTGTGTAAATAATCATTACAATTTCTATCTCATTATTAACACACGTGATTACCAAACGTAGCAGTATCACAGATATCAGGATGTTAATACTTTCTTCAAACGAACATTGAAAGCAAGATTACGAACTATAAAGAATGAAAAGAATATATATATATATATATATATATATATATATATATATATATATATATATATATATATATATATATTAGTGTGTGTGTGTACACTCTTATACGTGCACGTGCAGAAATGAATATTCACCTATAGCCAGTAATGCTCTGCCATAAAGAGAGAGCAAGGACGATGAGCAGCACATTCAGTATAAGGATGACGAGATCAAAGACGGCGCGGAACAACACCAAGCCATCCATCGCTCCCCAGAACGAGGAGGATGAGGAGGAGGAGGAGGAGGAGGAGGACGATATCAGGTAATTAGGGGAGATGAAATAGCATTACGTAAACAGAGCGTCTTTTGGGTCTGAAAGTGGTCCCGAAATGGGGAAAGTCCCGCAGTGAAGTGCGCGGGGCGTCCGGGAACTTTTAGAATACATAAAGGCCTCCTCCTCTTTGCCTGCTCACAGAACTCGCCCGCCATATTTATGTCTAAAGTCGGGGCATTTGCACAAACTTCAGCGAGACACGAACACGGTGACAGACTCTGGGACGAAAGTGCAATCACGAACGCCGTTGTCATTAGAGGTAAAATTATACCACCCACAAAAGAAACGCTTCATTCGCAAACATTCACAGTTCTATTATTTTTACGCTGAAATGACATTTGTAAGCTCACATAACACACATCGCAAACATCTCTGCATTAACCTCGCCTTTCTGAAAATCATTTACTGCTGTAAATGACATTTCAGTCTTCATTGTTTTACACTTTTGTAACGTATGCGAGTGTAATGCACCTTTTCACGTGCGCATAAAGTCAAGTCATTCACAGTTAACATTAGAATACTCTTTAGGATTAAATCAAGCCCAGATCTCTCTGCTCTACACGTCAATTCGTTTCAGTAAGAAACATCTTTTCTGGTACGAACAAAACACACTTTCGCTTCAAATACCCTTGCTTTGATTACAGGCGAAAAACACTTAATTCCAGACACCCTCATATCTATTAAGAATATCATCATCATTGACAAACCAGCTGGAAATTATGAATTAAATGTATTTGTAACCGTAGCTTTCCCATTAACAAGCCAACGAAAGTTTCTTAGGTATTATTTTCCGACTGTACCGTGTAATGACTGAAGTATTCGGTCGATTTTTAATATCAGTATTTGAACTATTATGTAATCAAAGTCATTGCAAATGTCTTCAGGGCAAGTGAACACTTGCAGACGGCCTCACAAAAGGAATGTTCTCGTGCAATGTTCAATCCGAAACGTACACAGATATCTTCCTACTGACAGTTCAGTCAGAGGATCAGAGGAAGAAGATATGACATGAACCGAACCACTTATCATGAGTTATGCTCTTAGCTGTTTGTTTTTGCTCTTCGGGAAACGAAGATAGAGTACCAAATAAAGCAGATGAAAAAAACGTTTTATCACAGAAAATTAGAAAATGAATTTTCTTGGGCATTTACGGATTGATTTTCCATTTGTTTCCGTTCATTTTTCAGTTGAGTTCCTTAAGGGCTTATCGATGTGGCTGATCAACAGAATGAAGTAATGGCCCTGGTCTACCGGTGATTTTTATATCCAGTTATTGACTGATTAACCTACTAAAGCCTATTGAAAATCATTCAAAACTCTCATGAAACTTTTTGGAAAATCTTATAGTCTCGTGTAAATTCATAAAAATCTCTAAGAGAAAATCTCATGAAACCCAAAGTTCTCGTGAACATTTCATGGCCTTAAAGATTTATTCAGCTGAATATTCACTGTGTATTCGTTCATTTGCAAGCAGAGATCATATGAAATATTGTCACTGTCTGTGCTGATGATGGAACGTGATGCTAAAATCAAGGAAAGAGAGAGAGAAAAAAGAAAAATATCGACAATAAAAGTTGAAGGAATGAAAACAAGGGTAGGTAGACAGAACAGCTTCCTACACAGACGTAGGGTGAAATTCGCCCTGGAAACAAAAGCAAAAAGTCGGCCTCATGAATTGTAGGGCGCAGTGATGATAATCCGTCGAAATCCGAGCTTATTGTTTTTTATTTTTTTCGCCGCTGCTTTATGACGAGCTGTGAATCATACAAATTGCGTGATGTGTCTCTCACCCGAGTCGGGAGCATCGCCGGCTTTACTTTAATTCCTCTGGTAACGGCAGCGGCGTCCGGCGTCGCTGTCAAGGTCAATTATCGTTCAGTGGCCTTCTGGTGTATCATTTGTGGCCTGGTTGATCTCTCTTCAGTCGCTGTACATTGTACGTTTTGCATTATACTGTCGTGTGAATTGGTTTATTGTTATTGTTTTCTTCTCGCTAAGGCGGCTGGTTCAGGCGATGTATGCATGTATTGCGCATTATCTTGATCATTTATGTGCATGCGCATGTATACGTGTGTTCGATATAGACATGTGTATAGTCATTACATACGCGTTTGTGTATCTAATATTTTCTATTGTAGTTGTTTAAGATTGTGCCAGCTTTGTCCTGGCACGGGCTCTTGCTCATGAAGCAGCCAGTAACTGGGTTATTTCCTGCTGATCTTTGCGTTCTTTCATTTGCGTCTCATAAGCGCTTTAGTACACACAACAGTTCTAGTAATATGTTAGCTAGACCGTGGATACGAGGGTGGGAGGAGGGATTGAGTTCAGCACCGATCATATCCTGGATTTCTTTATTCTCTCTCTCTCTCTCTCTCTCTCTCTCTCTCTCTCTCTCTCTCTCTCTCTCTCTCTCTCTAAGATATTTCTGCTTAAATGTATGCCAGAACGTCAGCAACAAACGTTATCTCTTGTCCCTCTCATACAAGATTTATAAGCTGCAATATAATTGTATGATATAATGTCATTTTATGTCTGTGCGCACATATTTTTAATGAAGGATGCCCAAGGGTCATTTGGGTATTGCTCGTCTCGCATTCCCCTCCAAGAGACAAAGTTTATGTCCAGATTGACGTACTGGAAAGGATGTCAATATTCCTGTCACACAGGCGCATGCTTGGTCAACTTCTTTTTTTTTTCACTCCTTCCTCTACCTCTGCGACAATATATATATATATATATATATATATATATATATATATATATATATATATCAGCTAAAAAACAGTGTGGTCAATAAATAAAAATTTACAAACAGAAGAGTATTTTGTCACTAGCCACAATATTAGGCCAATGCTTCCCTTGTTTTATTTCCGAGGACATCTTTCGTGTTCATTTTACTGACTTAGATTCAAGGTGCTTTCACACGCACGTGCCATGGGTGGACTTCACACGGTGCACTGTAGGCATTACGAAAGGTTGTTTGTAGTGTCCCTTCGGCTCCTAATTCCGGCCACTTTTCAGCACTTGATTTTGCTTCCGTTTCCGCCTCCTTTCTCCAGTCTTGCTGTTAAACCTCTCTGACTATTACTTCCAAGTGCATTTGCCCCGTAGGAGGGTAGTGCCGTCAGTGGACCTCATGCGATGCACTGTAGGCATTACTTAAGGTTCTTTGCAGCGTGCCTTCGGCCCCTAGCTGCAACCTTCTTCGTTCCTTTTACTGTACCTCCTTTCATATTCTCATTCATCATCTTACTTTCCACCCTCTCCTAACACTTGATTCATAGTCCAACTGCTTTGAGGTTTTTCCTCCTGTTACACCTTTCAAACTATTTACTGTCAATTTCCAGTTCAGCGCTGAACGACCTTATATGTCCCAGTGCTTGGCCTTTTGCCTAAATTCTATATTCAAATCAACTCGACTCCAGCTGCATTTGTTGGTCATTATCCTCCCAGTTTCGCCTTTAGACCTTTGTACTTCATCCCATTTGTTTTTTAATTAAGACTATCTTGCTATCCAACAACGTTTATTTTTTAAGACTATCCAACAGCTCCAGCTTCCACTCTTCACTTTCTGTAACGCTTGCATGGCTGAAGTTGCTCGTTGCTTAGCTTAACAGCCGAAATTCCTTGATTCTAATTTACCACACCCGCACAATAGGCTGATGTCATCGAAAACCAGTTTTGTATATTCTCTAGGGCTGAAGAGCGAAGTAGAACAAGTTTATGAGTACTAATTAACTTTCAAGGACGAGGTCTCAGAATCAACGAAGAGGATATGTAAGTATGGCACCTAGCTTCAACCTCTTCCATTCGTTTTACTGTACCTCCGTTCATGTTCTTTCCATTACTTGTACTGCAACTCCGTTCATGTCCTTTTTCTTCCATCTTACTTAGCACCCTTTCCCAACAGTCATTTGTTAGATATTGCAAATACGAGTTTTTCTTATTACGCGTTTATAACCTTTCAAATATCAATTTCCCTTTCAACGCTGAATGACTCCATAGGTCCCAGCGCTTGGCCTTTATAGCCTAAGTTTTATATTCCTTTCTTCTATGCGTGTATGAAAATGAAGGAAGAAGGAATGAGGAAAATGATTGGTTGATTGTGTCTATTAAAACTGGCGCCATAACAACTAGGTTAATGAGGAAAAGTGATCAATGTATACAGAAGGGAATGAAAGCAGTAGATGGTTGGAATAGGTCAGTTGAGGAATTGCTTACAAGCATTCAAGCAGATAGATAAAATGAGAGAGAGGCAAGAAAATGATGAAAATCGGGGTTGAACACGAACAAGCACCTGGGAGAGAAGAAGCTGCTCTCAAGGGAATCGGATAGAATGCAAGATGGAAAATGAAGAGTTGCTGTGTGAAT
>NC_061103.1:13103540-13111040 GCF_015104395.2 Macrobrachium nipponense | reverse complement strand
CCAATTATAACCGTCATCATTTTATCTCGCGTATCTAGTTTGTGTGTATTGTACAGGGTAGTCCGAAAGTCTTGTTACCCTTACCAAAAAGTACGAACGTTAGAGGTACAAGTATTGCAGTAATACAAAATACATATCCTGGATTCATTTTATTCGCTGTAAGAACAATAGAACGAAATGAGAACACTGAAGCAATAGAAGAACAAGTAATATAGTAATAAAGAAGATGTACTGGAGTCAGCTTAATTGCTTTCAGCCATCTGAAATAAAAAAAAAATTAAAACAATATTAGCACAAAAATCGTGAAACTTAAAATAATATTTAGGTGCAACGAGAATAAACTGAATCTAGGATATGTAGTTTGTATTAATGTAATGCTGGTACTTTTTGGTAGGGTTAACGAGACTTTCGGACCACCCTGTACTGTATTCACTTTGTATATCCAATGCATATCGTCGTGAGCCGAAGTCAAGAAATTATGATTTAATATAGTGAAATTAAAAGCATTTGTTTGTTTCCTTCAGTCTCTCTCAACAGCGGGAACTTCCGATAAAGAAGAACGGAGAAAGACCGAAGCTTTCTCATTGCAGCAAACTCATTCTAGGGTCGCCGTTGAGAGGGACAAAGAAGAGTCTTTATCTCGTTCGCCTGATACAGACCGATTGCCCCGTGGGAACGAGACCGAACAAGCGAGCATCGTCAGACAGACACACTGTATACTATAGACAGGCAGACAGGCAGGCAGACAGACGAAAGGCCGAAATGAGACCGAAGGCACGGTGCGTTAATTCATTCTGCTTAATCCTTAATCCTAATGAAAACCAAATACTGTTAATTGTTACCCAACTCTCTCCCTCAAGAACGAAGCCCTCCACGCGAGCCCTTTATGATGGCCCCCGACGTTTCCAGGAACAATTAAAATGTGAATATATAATGGGGGGGGAAAATTCCCTAATCGCATTGCGTATTCGCTGCTACCAGCCTTCGTCATTTTGTTACGAAATTATTCGCACTCGAAGATTCTGTTTCTTCTTCTTCTTCTCCTTCTCCTTCTTGCTTCCTCTTCGTCCCCTTCGCTGCTGCCGCCTCCTTATTAAGCCCCTTCGGATTTGGGGAATGTTTCGTTTTCACGCGAACGTCTCGTTTAGCCAATGATAGTCTCGTAACCGGTTGCGTTCAAGAAGGTACTGGTAGGTGTAATATCGCCCCTCTCTCTCTCTCTCTCTCTCTCTCTCTCTCTCTCTCTCTCTGCCGAAAAGAAGAGGAAGGGTCGGTTGATTGAGCTGTTGTTTCAGCAAACCGCATTCGTGGGTAATGCTGAGCGCTTGTGCAGCTTTAGTGGTTGCACGCGCTCAAGCGCTCGTCTGCTTTTGATTCATGTTTAGTCAAGTTCCATTAAAACTTTGACCATTGGAGATAAAGATCATTTGGATTCGTTCTCTTTATTAGAGGTAGAAAGAAATACAGTGAATTCTTCACTTAATTGATGATAAGAGCATTAAAGAGTTGTATTTCTTGAGTTAACTACCAGTGCGAATATTGCTTATTATAAGTGAGGTTAGTTCCTCGTTGAACGAGTGGTTTACGTGCTTGCCTAACGATTCGGTAGTCGCAAGTTTGATTCCTCGCTCTGCCAACGTGGAATCAGAGGCCTTTGTTTTTGGTGATTAGAAATTAATTAATCAATAAAATGTGGTTCGGACCCCACAATAAGCTGTAGGTCCCGTTGCTGGGTAACCAATTGGTTCCTAGCCGCGTCAAAATATCCAATCTTTCGGGCCAGCCCTAGGAGAGCTGGTAATCAGCTCAGTGGTTTGGTTAAACTAAGATATAATTAACTTATAAATGAGGTTATTACCAGGACCCACTTTGACAGGTCAGCCAGTGCGCAGGTAGAGCTCGCAGCGGGAATGAGTGATGACGCGAGCTGAGCCCCTACGCACTGACTTGAAACAGTGACTTGCACAGTCTTGTTCACCAGTCTGACTCAAGTCACCTTCGTGTGTACTCCATTTCATTGTAATCTTTTTCCACTAGGCTTACTTCAATTCTGCAGATATGCCAAACAACTGTTCAGTATATGGGTGCTATAATACAGGAAGAAAAACATCAGGATCAGACGTACGATTCTTTCGTTTTCCTAGGGCAAAGTAACTTGGACAATGATGGATTAATTGCTGTTGTCGCACTGATAGCATAAACGCTGATAATGCAGCAGTATGCTCTGTGCATTTTGCTGACACTGACTACAAAGATGACATGAAATCCAGACTCCTTGGAATTGATACTCCTAAGCGACAACGAACATTAAAGGATGATGCAATTCCATCTCTCCTTTTGCCTCAAGGTAATTAAACTATAATACAGTACTATATATTAGTGTGTGTGTGTGTGTGTGTGTTTATGGCTTTGTTACAGGTTTTATTGGAGGGAGGTGTTGTGTTTAAGGAATTGTTATGTATTTATAGCAATGTACAGCAATTTTTGTGTTTTGTTGGTCTGTTTGAACTGTATATTTATGCAAATGTGCCATTACTTTGACTTTTTTTGTGGAACCATTGTTGAAGGACTTGCATTTATGCAGTTTTGATTATTAAGTTTAAATTTTAGTGCATCGTACTGTACCTTTGTCAATGTTCAAACCCCCAGTCAAATAACAATCTAACTATCGGCCTATATCTATTTATCTATCTTTCTACGAAGTGTAAGGATGTTTTAGTGTGTGTGTTGGGCGGGTTGTGGGGGGGGGGGGGGGGGGTGGGAGATTATTCTTAAATCGCTTATGTTCTTGTTTATGAATTTTAGGCACTACAGATGCAAGTAACAGGTCGAGTGAGAGGTCTCAAATGGCAGAGAAACGTGGAATTAAGAGATCCATAGAGGAAATGTTCTCTGCGGCTGATGGAAGTGAATCAGGGACTGACAAATATGAAAACAGTGGTAGGTGCAGTATCAGTGATAATGGTCATGTGCAGTCTTGTGATGAAAAATTGTCAAATGAATGTAGTGGAACTGATAAGGCAATCGATTCTATTAGTGAAGAATTGCAACGGAAAATGAACCAGTTAGAAAAGGAAAATATTAAACTTCGGAAAGAGAATAATGAATTAAAGTTAACAGTTCTTGATCTAAAGGCAAAACATAGTCAAATGCATTCGTATTCTGATCTTGCGATTCTCCTAAGTTCCATTATCAGTAAGACACAACTTGATGCTATTCTAAATAAAAGGAGAGCAAAGCACTGGCCAGACGAAGATGTTTCAGCAGCTTTTACTTTAAGAAGCATTAGTCCTCAGTGTTATGAGTATTTGAAGACTAGAAAGGGATTTCCTTTGCCTTGTAAAAGTACCCTGAATGAACGAGCCAAGAACTGTTCTTGTGAACCTGGCATACTGAAATCTGTTTTGTCAATCATGAAGATGAAGTCTGATACCTTTACTTATCATGAAAGGTTGGCTGTAATATCACTTGACGAAATGTCCATCAGTAGTGAGTGGTGTTATGATAAAGGTAGTGATACTCTTTATAAACCCCATGAAAAGGTACAGGTCGTGATGCTTAACGGATTGGTAGGAAAATGGAAGCAACCAATTATCTATGGTTTTGATGTTGCAAACATGTATCAAAATATGTTAATAGAAGAGGCTGAGCATGCAGGATACCCTGTTGTTTCTCTAGTCCATGATTTAGAGCCAACTAATATTAAGATGTGGAAGCAATTAGGCATTGATCCTATGGAAACAAAGAAAATATCTTTTAAGAACCCAGTAGCTGATCGGACGTATATGTGTTTGCAGATGTACCACATTTAATTAAACTAATAAGGAATAATCTTGTTGATTCTGGGTTTTACCTGAAGGATGGTAGTTTCATATCTGATGCTTGTATCAGGGAAATGTTAACAGCGACAAAGACCGAGTATGGCTTAGCATACAAACTTAGTGAAATGCATTTGAATGTATCTGGTCATCAGCGACAGCGAGTTAAATTTGCAACCCAACTTTTATCAAATACATGCTCTAGTTCAATTTCATATCTTGGAGAAAAGGGACTGTTGGTGAATAGGTACTGGAAGGAAACTGCTGAGTTCATCAACATGGTGGATCAGTGGTTTGATCTAATGAATTCTTCTCATAAGTTTGGGGACAAACAGTCACGTAATACATTTGGTGTTAACGTATGTGACCAAATAAATGTTCTGCATAGAATGGCTGAAGTAATGTCAACAATGAGAATCAAAGATTCACAGCGTAAAGGCCTATATATGTTTCAGAAAGGTGTAGTCTTATCTTCTCACTCACTAATTGGCTTCCACAATATGCTGCGTAAGTCTTTCGGTGTAGAATACATTTTGACTAGAAAATTAAATCAAGATAATTTGGAACATTTATTTGGGTGTATACGACAAATTCACGGGCCATATGAGCACCCTAATGCTCTCACTGTGAAATTCAGGTTAAATAGATTACTCTTAGGAAAAGACGTTGCTCTACTATCTGAGAAAGCTAACGTAATTACTGATAATTTAGACTGTCTATCTACAAGTGATGGCCTGATGAAAACAAATAATAAAGGTAACACTTTCTGTGAAAGAGATCTAGCAGTCGAACTTTACATTACTAGTAACTGTTTCAAAGACTTGGATGTTGGGTGTGAGCTGGAAAATGATGTAGATTGATGAGAATGATGATAATGAACACCGATGTAAATCAATTGATGTAGTTATAGAAGAAGAATCTCTTAGATACATTGGTGGGCATATTGTAAGGAAGTTTTGTGTAAAATATCCTCACTTAGGTAAGAAAGCTACTGAATGTGTGACCAAGGAAAAGAGGTGGGCAGATGAAGTAAACAGAGGTGAACTGTATGCTCCCTCAGAGTCATTTTATTCTCAGTTAACTAGAATGAGGGAAGTATTTCAAACTGTGCATGGAGGCAGTCTTCAGGAGGGAAAAGATTGCTTTAAAAAAAATTGTATCCGAAATTGAATGTGCGGGAGTCAATTTGCCAAATGATGTCATGGCCTTCTTTGCCAAAATATCAGTGTTCTTTAAAATTAGAAAGTTAAATAATGATATTAGGATAAATAAGAAAAAAGACAAGACTTGCAGAAGTGAAAGTAAAAAACACATGAAAGTGATAAGGTAGTATGTAGAACAAGCAAACATAACTATGTTAACCTTTGTATGTAAATAATTTGTATATAAACTGTGTAAATAAACTTTACAGTAATGTAATGGTTATATATTTATTCCCCTTACAAAAATATACTATATACATGATAAATATGCTGTCAGTTAATCTTGGATATCCAAATCAATCAAGAGAGAGGGAGAGGGAGCAGGCAGGAGAGAGAGGGAGAGAGCACAGGGAGGTGAGATGTGGATCAGCTGACGTCACTGCGCAGAGAGAGCGTAAAACGGGCATCTGTCCGGCTGACCTGTCTAAGTGGGTCCTGGTTATTACCGTGTCAGTCAGTTAAGAAAACATTATCGTACAGTTTTTAAGGCAGTGTGTATCATTAGTAAGAGGACAGATTCTTTTGATGCAACAACAAGTATTACACGTTGCTTTATGTAAGTTGACGAAAGTTCCCCGGTATTATTAGAATGCTGATGGGTTGGTTGGTTTAGATGAAAGCGCTCTTATGCCAGCTAAGATGGGCCGTGAATATGGTAATCACTCAAATTCATACATAACATTAGCTTATTTAGATGTACTGATTACCATTCGGTTCGATAGTCATGATATTTTCTATTTCATCGTTTGCAGAGCAAATTTTACAAAATTATTCTTATCTTTCATCTTATCGTGAGTTTCATCTGTTCACTTTCGCTTGCCTTATCACTTGAAGATGATCGGTCCCTTCCTCAGTAATCGGAAAATACTGATATTTCTGTGTGAAAAGTGCTTTTTAAAAAAATCAACATAAACCCCTTTTTTCCCATTCACGTAAACAGTTTATTGACCAACTAAAGGGACAGTTTGGGTCTTAGCACATTCTCTCTCTCTCTCTCTCTCTCTCTCTCTCTCTCTCTCTCTCGCATCTCTGCCCTCTCTTCTCTTTCCTCTCCTCTCTCTCTAATAAGTGATTACAGCTCCCCGTATTACTGATTTCCACGGATTTACATTAAAGAAGTTCGGATTAAACGCAGTATTGACGTAAACCCTAATGGTGTAATTAATCCCTAATTGTCTGATTATAATTTTTTTTTTATTTCCACAGTTTCTGACGTTCATCGTTGTCGGCTTAACGAAAGGACAGAAATGATATTGATGGGTGTGGTGAGTACAAACAAATGTAGTTCTTTTTGGCTCTTTTCAAAATGTATTGTTAGCTATGATAGCTGTAACTTTGAGTTGAGTGAATGATTAGGATAATATCAATGGCATGTTTTACCATTAAAACACACACACACACACACACACACACACACACATATATATATATATATATATATATATATATATATATATATAATATATATATATATATATATAGTATATATATATATATATATATATATATATATATATATATATATATATATATATATATATATATATATAGTATATATATATATATATATAGTATAACTGAATCACGAAAGTTAGGAACGTGATAAATCCATAAATAAAGATAAATGCCACGAAGGAAAAATAAACGAAGGAGGTCTGCAAGATCTTTCGACTTTAAAAGTCCTTTACTGAGCAGATACTGACATAAATACGAGAAAAGTTTGACCGATCTAAAAAAGGACAATACTATCCACATTACAAAAGCTGATAAGTCAAATAGTATAGTAAATTTAGATAAAGCTGACTACATATCACGTATGCAAGCCCTACTGGATAATGATGTGACTTATAAAAAACTAACAAAAAATCCTCTTGATCAAGTCATAAAAATTCTTCAATAGCATAATGAAAAGTATCCTTAAAGATAAAAGAGAACTACTAGGCAAATTGTCAGTCAAATCTCCTTCGCTACCTTACTTGTACGGATTAGTCATAACGCACAAAGAAAATAACCCTATGCGGCCTATTATCAGTACTGTTGGTTCAATTTCATATAAACTCTCGAAATATATCACTAAGATCTTGTCCCCGTTACTTGGAACCATCTCCGATTCTCATATATATAATTCCCTAGATTTAGTTGATAAATTAAACAAAATTGCTCTTTGCCCTACTGATAGATTCGTTAGTTTTGATGTATGTTCTTTTTTTACTAAAGTCCCTATAGACTCTATTTTAGAATATCTTAGTAATGAACTAACTCAGCATGAATTACCTCTACCTATAAGTCACATTATTTCACTCACGAGTTTGTGCATTTGTGATTGTAAGTTTATATTCAATAGTGAATTTTATCAACAAATTTTTGGCATGGCAATGGGAAATCCTTTATCACCATTACTCTCAAACCTGTATATGGAATTCTTTGAAAAACGCTACTTACCTAATATCATTCATATTCCTGTAAAGTGGTATCGTTAC
>NC_061103.1:13066040-13098540 GCF_015104395.2 Macrobrachium nipponense | reverse complement strand
TGAAAGTTAAATAACTTATTGTTTTATCGCCAAACAAAGCGGGTTGGGGACGTAGCCAGTCAAAGAAAATATCATATTTTAGATTATAACAGTTAATTTTTTATATCGAACGTTTAACAAAAGCGATTATATTTAGGATATGATACAAGAATGAAGTATCTTTACTAACAAAGACTGCATAGCCATTTTTTTTTTTTCTGTTCAGTATCAAACGACTTTTTACAGTGTCTGACAGAAGCGTTAAAGACCGCAATCGCACTGAACCTTCTCGTTTTTACTGAGTTCTGCAAATAACCTGAAAAGGATATGTGAGTCACCAGCTTCATAGTATTGAAAGAACTCTGTCTTTTTTTTCTCCGCGACAGTTGCTAATGAAGCTCAGTGTCTTCTATTCAATGTTTTTGGTTGTAGAAAACTCAAATGGAAATTTTTCATAAACTGATACGGATATATTAGTCGTAAGAGGCAACTTAATTCGTTGAAGTCAGGTCGAGTAGGGTATACTCCTAGCTAACCTTCGGCCGGGAAAGGTTGCAACGTAATTTTAATGTCAGTGTTCGTATTTTCTCTATTTATGAATGCTTACGTGGCATACTGATATATGATATATGTATATATATAGTATAATAAGATATATATATATAGATATATATATATATATATATATATATCATATATATATATATATATATATATATATATATATATATTATATATATATATATATATATATATATGTGTGTGTGTGTGTGTGTGTGTGTATGTGTGTGTGTAGTATATATATAGATATATATATATATATATATATATATATATATATATATATATATATATATTATATATATATAGATATATATATATAATATATATATATATATATATATATATACATATATAATTATTATATAATATATATATATATATATATATATATATGTGTGTGTGTGTGTGTGTGTGTGTGTGTGTATAATATATATATATATATATATATATATATATATATATATATATATATATATATATATATATATACATACACCAGTACGCCACGTAAGCATTCATAAATACAGAAAATACGAACACTAACATTAATATTACGTTGCAACCTTTCCCGGCCGAGGGTAGCATCTTGATGCAGTAGTATCATCTAATTAATAGCGTATTCTCTTTCGTGTTAACTCTGTAGCACGTGCAAAAAAATATTGGGGACTGTACTATGACTGCAATAAACAAGACCTGTCAAGGGCAGCTTCACATATAATATTTTTAAGTACAAAATAGGATGAAGCAGTGAATACGCCATTAATTAGATGATACTACAGCATCAAGATGCTGAGATATTTCTCCTCTCTTTTTCTTTCATCTCTTTAACCGGAGGAGATTCGCATCGTGTTTAAAGGCTCGGATTCCGAATAGCATTAAAGAAAGCCTAATCAGAGCAGCGAAGGTAGGCTCATTTAATTCAATTAAGGTCTCGGTGAAAGGCCTATTGGAAAGAGGCATCAAAGTATCGACTGATCCGTTGGATGGGCAGCCAAATGCTCGTCGGGGAGTCGGGGGCTCGAACGAAAAGCTTCTTCCCCCAACAGATCAAGAGGCTCAGCTTTCAGGGCGACAGGATTCGGGGCCAATGGAAAGCAGCTCTGCTGTGAAATGACGATGGAGCAATGTTTAGAAACAAAAGCTCGATTTCTTCTTTCTCTTGACTTCAAATGTCGTTTTGTCAAGTCCAGCTCTGTCGTCTTTTTAGATAGCTGGGGTGTAAAAAATAAAAATACAGCGCGATATTTCAGCTTCTATGGAAATGCTTTTATGTTATATTAGGATACACTTCCTCCCCACGACACGTAGTGATTAGTAGATGTGTTCCAGCGTCATTTTAGTCGTTATTTGTTCTTTTTTGTCACGTCAAAAAGATCATTGAGTGTGCATCTTTTAGTGCATCTTTTAGTGCATCTTTTTGCAGGAGGCGCTTCCATGAGATGCCATGATAAATACTATTGTGTAAATTACGGATGTTAGATGATCTTAGGCATTTGAATACAGAATAGAATATTTTATAAAATTATATTTCTCTCTCTCTCTCTCTCTCTCTCTCTCTCTCTCTCTCTCTCTCTCTCAAAATTTGATTAGTTAAATTCAATGGCAAAAGAAAAGAAGTCCATCCCCAAAACTCTTCAAAAGCTCCGAATCTCGCTTGACAAAAATGAAGTGGAACTTTTGTTTCCTTTTGGTCAGCGGAGGAAAAAGTGCCAGGAGTTTTCCCCCGGAATGTAAAACAAGACCTACAGTCCTCCACTTTCTCCTCCTACCCCATCCCTCTCCCCTTCTGACCCTCCCTCAACCTCTGTCTCCCCCCCCCCCCCCACCCCCCCCCCGCCCCCAAAAAAACAAACGGCATCAAACGAGCGCTTGCAAGCATTTTGCTCTTGAAAATTTCATCCAAAAGTTGATCAAAGTATTTCATGTAGGTTCTCTTCTCCTTGGGATTTTTATCTCTTTCTCTTTCTCTTTATCAGGTTTTCCTTATTCTTTGTATAAGGGTGAGATTGGAATTTTGTGAGAGGGTAATGTATTAAAGGTTATAAATAGATTGATCTCGAAGTAGTGCTACAAAATCAAACCTTTTTTTTTTATTGTTTCTCATCTCCCAATTTTGTTTCATTCTTTTCGTTATTTTTCTTTTTTTGTCTATTACGTTCACTTTATATAACGTAGGAATTGATGAAGATGCTGTATAGATTTATGAGATAGTGGAAATGAATGACGACGGACGCTTTTCCCACACGAAAGAAACCGCGCATTTCATTTCTGTTTCAATGTTTTACATAATGAGGTTTCAAATGAATTACCCTCATTCATGGCACTGAGTTAATGCAAATTACTCTCTAACACTATAAAGTCACGTTTAAAGCTTTTGTCCGACATATTATTTATTTGCATACTTAGTTTAATTGCTTTAGCGATGTTAACCAGGTTAGGTAGTCTTGTAAAACACAAAATTCCTGTAAATTGTTAGATGAACGCACATTTTTTCATAATGATTATCCCGTCCGTACTGCAAAGCAGATGACTGTCACGGGAAATGTTGCATAAAATGTGGGAAGAGTTTATTTTTATGGCTGTCAACCGGAAAATGGTAGTATAGTTAATTGTGACCGCCTACAGTGAGATATCATTTTTCTCTGTTAAACAATAATTACTCAGAGTTTTTATAATCCATATGGAAATGCGTGGGACGCTTCATTTTTGAGAATAAATTGTCAGCTCATCCAACCGTTACTTCTGTCAGTGATGTCATGATGACTCTAGAACCGGGAAAAAAAAAAAAATAAAAAAAAAAAAAAAAAAAAAAAAAAAAACAAAAAAAAAAAAAAAAAAAAATTCAATACAAAACAGTGCTTTGCAATACATCTTGTTATGAAAGCCGTTGTTGTTCGTGAATGAATGAAAATCATACTTTGAAAGACCAGTACAAGAACTATTTTGATTTCCCACTATCTTCGTGTGAAGAGTAACTTCATTTACTAATTAGTTTGTATATAAAAAACCCGTAAACCTGGCGGCATCTTTTGAAAATATATATATGATTCACATTGCTTTTATACATTGGTGCATATTTCTCAAAAGAGAAAAATAATGCATTTCTAGAAAACAATTTCTTTCCTCCTGAAAAATTTCAAGATCCTTTAACCGTTTATTGGTTATTCAGATGGAAGCACAGCTTGAAAATTAGTCAGTCACATTAGGAAAGATTGGAGACGAGTGCAACAATGCTTTGCTCCTCCTCTTTACAATTATCAGTATAACGGTCAAGAATTTACCTTTTGCTTGTATAGAAGTATCTTCAGGACCAAAGATCACAGTATTGTTGAAACAGTGGTGAAAAGTTTTAGAAAGGAACTCTCTCTCTCTCTCTCTCTCTCTCTCTCTCTCTAAGATCGTTATCACTAACTTCCCCTCCCCCCCATTCCCCCAGGTGCAAAGATCGTCATCACTTACTCACCCCCCCCCCCCCGCCCCCGCCCCTGCCATTCCCCCAGGTGCAAATCAAGCCCTCACTGAGGGTAGCTCATGTAAATTTTCGTTTCTTTTTTGAAAAGCGCTTAACTTAGTACGATAACGTATTTCAAATGTGTTGAGAATTACAATCCTGGATGAGATCCCTGCGTGATAAACGGCAGGAAAAGGAAGGAAGAAGCTCCGGTCACCCCCCACCCCCTTCCTTATTCCCCTTTCCCTCGGCCTTCTCCCCTTTCTCACGTGGAAAGGTTGGAAAGGGAAGACGGCCGTTCTGGAAACCCGTAAAACTCCTCGAGCCCATTTTCAGCTTATTAATTTCCCTATTATGAGTTATCCTTTGCTAACTGGCCGCTCTCAAAGGGGTAATTACCTCCGCATTAGGATCAAAAGGATTCGAAGGACCTCCGGAGACACAGCACCGGTGACCCCTTCCCGAAGTCCCCTGGGCGGAAACGGATCATTAGGAGTCGCGAATTCGCGTCGTATTTTCATCCCTCTTCCTTCTTTAGACGCTGGAGGAAAAGGAGGAGGCGAGAGGTGGAGGAGGAGGAGAAGGAGGAGGAGGAGGAGAGGTCGTACCTGAGAGTGATGATTGGAAGGTGCAGGGGAGGAAAAAGAGGAAGAGGAGGAGGAGGGTTGGGAGGAAAAGGACATTCGAATGTCGACGAGGGGAGGTGACTCACAGAACAGAGGCGCCTGCAGTGGAAAGCGAATGGTCGAGGGGGATTGGTGAGGAACTCTCGAGGCTGATGAAACACACACACACTGGACAAAGGAGGAAACAGACCTTGGGTGTCTTAGGAGAGGAAAAACCAGAGGGAAAAATAAGAGATAGTGAGGCACAAGTGGTAGGTGGAATACTCTTTCCACGGAAGTTTTTTTTTCTTTCTTTCTTTCTTTTGACGCTGGTACAGCCCGCTCAGAATCCGCTTATCCGAAATCCCTGATTATAGAAAAATGCGAACTACGACACGTCAGAAACCCAGATAAAATGGTGATATTGCATTAAATACAAGAATAATGATACATAGTACGTGTCACGAGAGAGAGAGATAATTAAGAAGATTAATAACAATAAAAATTAGAATTAGCTTTCCAGATTTTATGTAGTCTTTTGTAAGTAGGTAATTCCCTTACCAGAGTTTTCCTTCTTCTTAAGTCACTTAAGCAAACCGACTGTCATAACGAGAACAGAGGAATAGGGTAGTTTTTAACCAGTTAATAATTCCTTTCATTTTCTCATTCTGGAGTCATTTAAGAAAACCGGGCGTTACTAAAATGAATAGAGATGTATGGGGTAGTTTTAAACCGATAATTGTTTCCTTTTGTTTTCTTAATCTTTGTTCATACACGAAAAAAGCCGGCACTGGAAAAAAAATGGAGAGGAGTAGGGTAGTTTTTAGACAGGTTCTTTGTTCACATAAGTAAACATATAAGAAAAAAAGTCGTCACTGAAAAGAATGGAGATGAATAGTGTAGTTTTTAGATATGTTCTTTGTTCGTATAAGAAAAAGTCTTCATTGAAAAGAATGGAGAGGAATAAGGTAGATTTTAGACAGATTAACAATTCCTTGCGTCATTCAAGAAAACCAATCGTCACTTAAGAGGCTTCCTCTTTTGAAGAAGCAGCGTCGAAGGAGGACGAGTTTGTGAGGGACATCTTGAGGAGGAGGAGGAGGAGGAGGAGGAGACTGGAGTCCACCATAAGCGTTGAAGGAGGAAGTTGATCAAACTATAGGCAAAAGAATGAGGGGAAGAAGGGGTCAAGGGAATAGGTTGGAGGAGAAGTAGGAGGAGGAGGAGGAGGAGGAGGAGAAAGGCGGAATACTTTATGCATCTTGGGAGTCTTCAAGACTTCCGCCGAACTTCGAGTTGAGGCCAATGAAGAAACTTAATGGCTAGAAACTTTATCTCCCTGAGGACCAGTTCTCTTTATCCTCATTATCAACTGATCTTTACCTTTTCTTCAACTAATTTCTTTGCCCCAGGGTAAGCTCTCTCTCTCTCTCTCTCTCTCTCTCTCTCTCTCCCTCTCTCTCTCTCTCTCTCTTCCTGGTTCCTAACCAGGAGCCTTCTGTGAAAAGGGAGTATTTAGTTTCGAGGGTCAACTTTTATCTATAAAAATGTCAAAGGCGCCTATTTTTTATTACTCCAAACATTGTTTTTAATAGAATTGCAGGTAAAGCTTGATTGTTAAACAATATCAATGATTAACTTCCCAATTTGATATAAGATTAACCTCAGAAATCAGTGCAATGTTTATAACATGTTACGCTGTTTCAGAATATTTCATTACCATATTGAAAATTTATATTTGTTATGTTATAATGTTAAATTGTTGTAAAACTAGTTAAGAATATGAGTTCCCAGAAATTTCGACAATTCGCTAGAAATAGTAGACGTGGCCACGGAAATCGCTTCTCGCTCTCTTCAAATGGAAAAGGAACATTTTCAGAACCTTTATGAATCTTGTAACTGCGTCAGCAATAAAGAAATCTTGACACTGAAACAGCTCATCTTCGTAACCGAACAAAGGAAGTTGATTCACAAAAGACGAGTGTGCGGGTGCGTTCACACGATCGAACAACGTCCGACGGACAAACATTGTTACCAATTAACAATTGCTTACCAGAGTTTGCATTGTGAGCAGAGTAAGAACAGTGATATACAACTTCAACTGGTACCACAGTTTGTTGCCAGATCTACTTCCTTCGTTTCAACGCTTTTGACGTCATCCTGCTTCGCCTTTGATATGGCAACAATGTTTGTCCGTCGGGCATTGTTCGACCGTGTGAACGCATCTTTAGGGTCATGAGCGAACCACCAAAGATAGCTTCATATTAAAGCAGGTCACAGCAAACCTATAATCATCAATTGACTTACGAATTGTTTGTTACTAATAACAGCATTCAATTGCAGCCATACTTTGTACCTAAGGTCCTGTCTACACTAACGGGCACTGCCCGATCGGCAAACGCTCTTCCCTTAACCTGTTCCACTATACTCTGTTTTTTTCCATCTGTCCATCCGTCTGTGGTTTTTTGTATGGTAACACTGCGTCCCGGGCTTTAGATAGTTACATTCAGCTTACATTCAACGATTATAATAACATCCTATTTCGAATATTAACGGTGTAATTTGCATACAGTAAATTATTAAAACACTTTTCAGTTGCAAATGTACACCCAGATATCCTTTTATTTACATAAAACTTACACATAGCGTAACTATCTAAAGCCCGGGACGCAGTGTTACCATACAAAAACACCAAAGGCGGATGGACAGATGACAAAAAAAAACAGAGTATAGACCAGGGGTTCTCAAACTTTTTAACTCCTCGACCCCCTTATGAAGTTTCAAATTTTCTATCGACACCCGAGACTAGCATTTAATATTAAAAAAAAAACAATGTCAGAATCAATTAGAGTAATATTAGTTTAGTGCTTGACATTCAGAATGATAAAAAAAGTAACACCTAGTAAGAAAATATGTTTGGAACTTTAGATGTACGAGTAAATGTAACTTAATTCTCCGACACGTTAGTTATTCATCGATCCCCTTTTGACCTCCTGACTCAGTTATTCATCGACCCCCTGACTCAGTTATTCATTGACCCCCTGACTCAGTTATTCATTGACCCCCTGACTTAGTTATTCATTGACCCCCTGACTCAGTTATTCATCGACCCCCACCCTGACTCAGTTATTCATTGGACCCCCTGGACCTCAGATTACCCCTCCACCCCCTTGACCCCCTGATCTGATCAGTTATTTCATTGACCCACTGGGGGGGGGGGGGGGGACTCCCCAGTTTGTTATTTTCATTTTTCCGGGACACCCCCCCTGGACTCCAGGTTTAATTCATTGGAACCCCCCGTGGGGACTTTTCCAGGTTTATTTTTCCCATTGGGGAACCCCCTGACCTCCAGTTAATTCATTCCGGGGGGGGAACCCCTTGGACTCCCCAGTTATCTCATTTGACCCCCCTGGACTTCAGGGGTTATTCATTCGGACCCCCGAATTCATGTTTAATTTCATTGACCCCCTTGACTTCCAGGTAATTCATTGACCCCCTGACCCTTTTTCAAGGGTAAATTTTTCCCCCATCGGGACCCCCCCTTTTTGGACCCCCTTGAACTTTAATTTCATTTTAGGGGGGGGGGGGGGGGGGGACCCCCTTGGGATAAATTTCCCTATTGGGACCCTGGGGATCGATATCGACCACTTTGAGAACCCCTGCACTAGACTGACCGACCGGGTATGGAGCCAGAACGAGGCGATTCTCTGGTGACCTGCTTCAGAAGCAAGAGAAAATATAAACAGCTGGGAGTGCCCGACGTGCTTGCCCCCTGGTGTGGACACGTCTCAAGGAATTAAGAGCACATAATAAGAACGGACATCGATAACTTTGGACAAGCTTGATGTTAGTGAATTTATAAACAAGTAAAAAAAGAATGCAATAATTGTATTTAGATGGTAATGAAAACCAGATTGGATTTCAACTGGCATCTCAATTATTGAAATTTCAGCATTATTTTGTACTTACATAGTTAAGAAAGAACATTTTTTTAAAAAGGCACAGATAACTTTTTAAAAACACTTAATATGATGAATGGTTCTATTTAAAACACAGAGTAGAAATAATTGTATAAACGAAGAAATAATTGTATAAAAGAAAGTTCAGAACCATTCCTGGTCGTCCACTCGATTCTGGCACAGGTGACGGAGGCTGAACGCAGATGTTCGGGCCTGTTGCTGGGAGGGTACCCCGAGGCTTATGAGAATTAGTAGGGGGATCCCTCTCACGAGTCAAGTCAGGAGGAACCTTTCACAGACGGCCATGTTTGTTTTCGAGGATGATCGTGGGAATGTTTGGTGCTTGTCTGCTGCCTCCGCCAATCGTGCTATCTTTGAAAAAATAGAAAATATAAGAGAGAGAGAGAGAGAGAGAGAGAGAGAGAGAGAGAGAGAGAGAGAGAGAGAGAGAGAGAGAGAGAAAGTAACTCTGGGAGGACAAGGGGCCCTAATTAAGCAGCCAAAGCCAGAAAAAGGAATTATGTTACTTGTTTCCAGTTCGTCATTTAAATCAAATGTTTGCTGAAGAGTCTGTGAGAAGATCAAACATACTGCATAGGTGTAGGCTCCAGTAGATGGATGTATAAGCAAAGAGACAGCTACTTAAGAGATATATCAGAATTTCCCTTTTGCCTAATTTATGAGAGTCAGGTATGTTGAGTCGAGTGGAAGAAAAAGTAAAACGAAGTAATGTTTGGGGCAGGTGAGAATAAATCTCGCGAAATGATAAAATCCTTTAATACTGAAACGACGGAAAGGAAGTTATGCGTAATATAACATTCGGTGGTATTGGAGGGAGGAGGAGAACAGAACTACAACGTGCGCACACAATATATATATATATATATATATATATATATATATATATATATATATATATATATATATATATATATATATATATATAATAAGCAAATACCACAGGAAAATGATAGGCAGAAATCCAAGCGCTTTCGTCTATATATTATATAAAAAAAAAAATATATATATATATATATATATATATATATATATATATATATATATATATTATATATATATATATATATATATATATATATATATATATATATATTTTATATATATATATATATATATAAAATATATATATATATATATATATATATATATATATTATGGTATATATTATATCTATATATATGTATGTATATATATATATATATATATATATATATATATATATATATATATACATATACATATATATATATAGAGTATATGCATATATATATTTTCTCCTTTGCTTTTATCAGAATTGCAGACCATTTCAAGTAGTCCTCCTAGCACTTTTCCTTTACTATTTTGTCATAATCATCTAATCTCGTGTCCCACGTGGCTGGACGTGTCTGTGTTAGAGCGACTAGCCTCCATTTGGACGCGTGGCTCAGGGCAAATCCTCGCAGTCCATATGAACAGACACTAGTAAACGCACGTATCTTGATCCGTGCGGAATCCGCGCAGTTGTGCTGCGAGACCTTTCGATTCGAGGTACTTTACTTAGCCGACTGACATATATAAAAACATGAGTATACAAGGAATGGTCGCATAAATGACAGATAGAGGTTATAAAGGAAATAAGTGCCTAGAATCCAACACACCCGGAGAATTAGTAACCTTCCCTCCCTTTAAAGTGGTATAGATAATGATGATATTTTAGCTGTTTTGCCTGCTGGTATTGATGTTAATGATCTACTCTAAATTAAATAACCAGGTACCATCGCTTAAGCTTACTTTAGAATTGGAAAAAGACAATTGCCTCCCTTTCTTAGATGTTTTGATACATAGAGAACCATTCCAGTGTATAGTCAGTATTTATAGGAAACCAACCAACGACTTAACTTATGTCCATTTTTATTCAGGCCACCATCTTAATATCAAAAAATAATTTTTTTCTTCTATGTTTTTACGAGCATTGCACATTCAGTCCCCAATATTTGTATCAAGAAAATAAATACATTAGAAAAATAGGGACAGATTTATGTTATCATTCAGATATATTAGATAATTACTATAATAAAGCCCATAAATGTTTTATTGTGTAACATAGAGAAAGAAACTACTGAGAACTTTCTCAGTTTGCCTTATTTTAACGGATTCGAAACCATAAAATTATTGTTAGAATCTTTAAGCTCAACCTTGTTTTTCTTATAATAACACACTAAAAGGAATGCTAATAAAAAAGTGGCCCCAGGGAAACCAACAACATAATATATAAAATTACATGTATGGACTGCCCCTCTTTTTATATCAGTCAATCTAGCAAGGGCTTAGAAGTAAGAGTTAAACAGCATAAATATTCTGTCAAAACTGGGCAAACGTCCACTGCAATATTCATTCATTTAAGTGAAAATGACCAACGGATAAATTGGATTGGTAGTTCAGTAATTGCAAGATCAAAAGATGTCTTATCACGAAATCTTTAAGAATCTGCCAGTAAGCAACTTACTTCCCATTATATTTAGACCCTTGTATAAGTAACATGTTTAAGAATGATCTCAAAGATACAATCACAGATTTAAATACAAATTAGTTGCCTTATAGATATTTTCTTTTTATATGTACGTATGTTTAATATATGTTTTATGAATCTGAGCAGTTGGAGGTAATCTTTTTGTAAACCTCTTAAATTGTGCCCCTGTTTTTGGGATGGTTACTAATTCTCCAGGTGTGTTGGATTCTAGGTACTTTATAATCCTTATCTGTTATTTATACGACCCTTCCTTGTGTACTCATGTTTTTATATAAGTCAGGACCTCGAGTAGAAAGATCTCGCAGCAAACTACATTGTTTCACTTTACTTTCGTGGGCTTCTCCAATTTGATTTAATTTTAAATTTAAAAAAATTATATAATATATATTATTAATATATATAAATATATTTAATATATATATATATATATATATATTTATATATGGTATAATATATATACATTTATATATATATATATATATATATATATATAATATATATATATAAAAACCACCCTTTCATTAAAAGTACACAAATTGGAAACCCTCACCTGTTGTCAATGGTGCCCTCTGTCTGCAAACATGTCATTAGGCTATTAAGGTCACGTAAGTATAAAAATATACTATTTATTACCCAAAGCAGATGAATATAAAATAGAACAAAATGATTAACAAGTCATAGTGACAAAAACCCAAATCTGCCCATAAAGAAAACTAGTAAGTTATCACTCTACCCTCCTGACTAAGAATTCACTCCCAGACCCAGAATGTCAATAGGTTCATTATATTAGTCAGGTTAGAGAATCCCGTCTCTAGTACCATGGAATAGAACCCATCTGTAATAAAGATTACAATGGATAAAAGATACACTTCACACATCACTCTTTTCAAAGTAATTGCGTAAAAGAATGTATTTCACACTTCTCTCTTTTTTCAAAGGTAACGGTTTTCTAAGTCTTACAAAATGTGTGTCATACCTTTACAATGGGGGTTTTCTCTCCCGACACTTGGCGTGTACCAATTGACCTCTTTCTTCTCACCAAAAGGAATGAATGCACTTTCGCAAGTGCCCTGGTCTATATATATATAATAATAATATTAATATATATATTATTACCAACTAAAAAATTCTCCTTCGGTTTACATATATGAAATCATATCAATTCCGAGGTAGAGTGAGTTAGATATTAAAGGACATGACATTTGTCGCTCGAATATATATATATATATATATATATATATAATATATATATATATATATATATATATGTATATATATATATATATATATATATATATATCATATATATATATATGTATATATATATATATATATAATATATAATATATATATAGATATATATATATATCTATATATATCTAATATATATATATATATATATTTATATATATATATCATATATATTATCTATAATATATATATATAGATATAGCTATAAAACGTAATCTAGGTTTTTCGAAAACGTTAAGCGCACGGATTTCTCAGACATAATTGTTAATGTGCAGAATAATTTCATTCTTACGTATAACACAAAAATCTATCTGGAGATTATAAGATAACCAACAGACAGTCATTACTGAGACTGTAATATTCAATATACTCGCTCTAAGTCTCCCAAGATTTCTTAGGTCAAAAGTGGCTGTCTGTCTGTCTGTCTCTGTCTCTGTCTCTGTCTCTCTCTCTCTCTCTCTTATAATCTCCAGATAGGGTTTTGTGTCATACATAAGAATGAAATTTTTCTGCACATTGACACTCATGTCTGAGAAATCGTTGCACTTAAAAGCTTTCGAAAATTCTAGATTACTCTTAACTTGCCACGACTTGTTGACTGTGTTGTAGGAGTATTAAAACCATGCCACCAAAACCCATCTGTGGGATTCGACGATCTCCCACATGCATGGATGCATAAGTCCGTACACGCCCACGGGATTCCTCGTTCCCTCGGAGGATTTTAAAACAGGTGATAACGGGGGGAGGAATTCAAGTCCAAAACAAGTGCCGTTTACTCTCTCTCTCTCTCTCTCTCTCTCTTAGTTTTTTTTTCCTGTAAAATGTAAACTTTCGTTGTAACAACGTTTGACGATGGTGTTCTGTCAGTGTTCGTCGTTTTCAAGCGGACAAAATACTCTTAGGAGTCAAATACTTAATAATTAACCTGCATATATCCCAGTCCAGTAATGGCGTCTTCCCCAAAATCACCATAATTCCATTTTGCGACTGGTCTCCCTGGCAGATTATCTAGTGCTGTGGTTCTTAACCTTGTTTTGGGGGGAGGGGGGGAGGGGGTGCGCTCCCTCTAGGGTTCGTCTGCAATTTCCAGAGGATACGGGAGCCCTATGGAAAAATAAATAAAATCTCTGATTAAATTCGTTATTCTCTTGACAAGAGTCGTTAAGAAGCAGTGTTAAGTATCTCACTAATTCCTTCCCAGAAGAATAAAAAGGCAGCTTCTCTTACTCTTTATTTTTCATTTTTCTTAAAATCTGGGACGGAATTAAGGACCACTCTTTTTGGAGGACATGGTAGTAAAAAGGTTAAGAACCACTGCTCTATTGTTTACATTAGGATATAATTAAAGTGTAGCGACGTGTTTTGACAGTATTTCTCTGGCCAAATTGACACTGGAAAATGAATGGAACAAAAGGCTTTGAAGAGCTTAACTCCGAATATAACTGTAAAGTTACTGTGATGCTAAATGTGTTATAGAAATCAGGGATACGGGAGCATGCATTTCATCTTCAAGTTTGGTAGAAAAATACAGTCGTTTAATAAAGCAGTCAGGAACTTGATGAACTTAAAATAAAATTTAGTCTGGGAGCCGTCGGCATTGTTGATGATACCAGTCCTCCTTAGAGGAGGAAGGACCCTCCTTCTTTTCAGCATTAACAGTTTCTAGAAGAACATAACGCAGAGCAAAGAGGCAAGGCAGTCGGTCTACCTCAGGGCAAAGAGAATGCAACTGACGAGGTGAGTGCTTAGACACTGTTTAGACGAATATCTCTCGCTTCAGCCAGATTCAGAAAAGAGAGAATGAAAGGGTTTAAAAATAGCATTGGAAAAATGGATGGATAAGAATAATATCTGTGTAACTAATTAGAACGAAGCAGAAAAGGTCACCCGACAGCATACCAAAATACCCACTTTTTTTATACAAAAAATATGTAGTAACGTGGTCAAAAAAAAAAAAGAAGTAAGGTATCAGTGCATAAGCATTCAATTTTTGTCTGTAATAGGTAGGTCGCCATTTGATTAATAACAAATAAAAAAGGAAAAGTATAATCGGTAACGTCGATTAAAGAAGACTCGATAATACCTGAGGAAACGTAAAATTTGCATGTCCTTAAATTTGACGCTATTAATTGTGGTTAGTCCTTGCCCTATACTCTACATGGGGAGCAGGATGTGACATCATGCTAACGTTATATAGGACATCAGTTTTATCTATAATAGACTACTGCTGTCCTATATAATTCTTCAGCATCTGGAGCAACATTAAAAAAACTCATGATGCATTGCATCACGAAGGAATACACTTATGCACTGGTGCATTTAAATCATCCTCAATAAATTCCCTTTTCGCAGAGGCATACTATCTTTGAGACATCATTTCATAACACTACTTAGGGGCCTTTTGCCATCAGCAGGATCATCTCCTGATGGTGCCTGCCTCCTGAATTGTAATCTTAGGATTGAATATCATGGTGCTAGCTCCTTCCAAAAAAGAGCCAAATACTTAATGAACTCTTATGACATAGTACCAATTATCCCTCCAACAGCAGAATACTCACCACCTTGGACTCTGAAACGAATAAAAATATGCACCACTTTGTCTTATTTTCTTAAATGAAATATGACTAATACAGAGATGTATCGCCAACATGCCCTAGCGCACATTCGAAGAAAGGGAAACCAGTTTATGATATACATATACAGATGACTCAAAAAACAACACTACAGTAGGAACTTTAGCTTTCCCGAATGATAAATGAATCAAAGTAGGCCTTCCTTTAATATCATCTGTTTTTACTGCAGAACTGTCGGCCATACAAGCAGCACTTGACATAATATCTGAAAGGCAAGCAATCTCTTCAGTAATTTTCAGTGACTCACATAGAGCTATTAATGCTGTAAACAAGTACAAATCTTCAAATCATCTTGTCCAAGAAATACAAATAGAAATCCACCAACTTTTCCAATGTGGATTGTCAATAAAAATCTTTTGGATTCTGGCACATGTAGGAACTGAAGAGAATGAAAATGCAGATTCTGCCACTAATTTAGCATGCACTATTACCCCAACAATTTCATATGTATCTGTATCAGACTGGAAAGCATCTGTCAAATCTCTAATATATCAAGATTGACAAGCAGACTGGTCTTCGGTGCCAATAACAAACAAGCTTAAAAATATCAAATCTGAGGTATACCCATGGGTTTCATCATCTCAAAAAGTAAGTTCTAAAGAAGTAATATTAGGAAGACTCCGCATAGGTCATACTAGATTTTTTCGTGGTCATCTAATGACAACCCCACATTCTGACCCGATGAAATGTAATGGATGCCAAGTTCCCATGATTGTCTAGCACTTATTCGTTGAATACCCAAATTGGATTCAGCAGAGGCGCGTTTATTTTGGAGATCCAATGTGTCAGGAATTCTCGCTGAAGGCAGGGATTTCTCACTTAAGAAAATTATCATGTTCGTAAGCAAAGTTGCTTTTTTTTGATAAAGTTTTTTTCCCCTCAGGTTAATTCCTGGGAACCAGCCTGAGGTTAATTCCTGGGAACCAGCCTGAGGTTAATTCCTGGGAATCAGCCTGAGGTTAATTCCTGGGAACCAGCCTGAGGTTTAATTAATTCCTGGGAATCAGCCTGAGGTTAATTCCTGGGAACCAGCCTGAGGTTAATTCCTGGGAATCAGCCTGAGGTTAATTCCTGGGAACCAGCCTGAGGTTAATTCCTGGGAACCAGCCTGAGGTTAATTCCTGGGAATCAGCCTGAGGTTAATTCCTGGGAACCAGCCTGAGGTTAATTCCTGGGAACCAACCTGAGAAGAGCCTTTTTTAGGCTCAGAGTTCTGGTTGAACTAATCTTTTATCCTGTCCTATCTTAACACTACAGAAGGGTACATCAACGAGATCTTGGTATGCAATGTAATTTTTTTTATTCTTTGTGCATGCATTCTCCTAATATAATATATACGTGTATATATATTATATATATATATATATATATATATATATATATATATATATATATATATATATATATATATATATATATATAAAACACATTTCTAGTAGCTTTTGTTAGTAAATTAAAAGACCTAAAAAAATTCTTCCTAACTGTAGATCATATATAATTGGTAAACAGATCAGGTTTAGGTCATGTCTAATTTCGCCACTAAATCTTGCAAAGTCTGATACGAGTTCAAAACAGAAGCCCTTTTACCAAACATTTAGCCAGCTGCCCCCGCGCTTTCTGAAAGAGAACGAATAATTAATTTATTTGTATATTTAAGGAATACTTCATTTTAACTCTATAACAGTACATTTTCCCTTCTATGCCGTGTAATTAGATCATCTTTTACATCCAATATAGTCCAGTACATGATACGTAACGGTAATGAAATTGCGCTGTCACTGAAGAAATAATTGTTTCCCTTTAAAGGGAGACCTGCGGTTCAGTCTCGTCACTCCGCCACTCATTCGTTTAAATGCGGATTACGGGATCAACCGCTGTGCTACAAAAGGGCTTTACAAAGCCACGTTGGCTGCTGCACTGGTCCCTTTACGTATGCTGCGTGTTCGTTTGTGGTAGACAAATACACCCACACTGTGCAGATACAAAAATACTTCCGCGTGGGTTTGTCCAGATCCAGTCATCCTGAAAGGAAGATAAACTCGAGGTCCTTCTACTTCATTTAGGTATGAACCCGAAATGTTTCCATCTTTGGCAAACTCTCAAGGTAAACTCATGCTGAGTAAAGTAGACGGCCGCACGAAGATATCTTTTATTAATAAAATTTTTCGACGAAATAATATAGAAATGGGTGTATTTAATACTTTGACCTCGTAGAGGCTATAGTAGATTCACATTAACCGTGCATCTGACGTCTAGGCCAGTTCCTTACGACGTTCCTGATTGGCTGTTGATAAGCCAATCACAGCGCTGCAAACTCTCAGTCTTTCTCGAGAGTTCACATAGGCAGGATGTGTGTTCCTCCTGTCCTGAGGGATACATCTTTCAAACTATACCTCAGGAGAGGTGGAACACATATCCTGCCCTTGTGAACTTTCGAGAGAGACTGAGAGTTTCCAGCCCTGTGATTGGCTTATCAACAGCCAATCAAGAGCGTCGTAAGGGACGGGCCTAGACATCAGATGCACGGTTGATGCGAATCTACTATACTAGTAAACGTGGCGTACCAAGGAGCCTCCGCCATGTTTAGTACCAACACCGCGGAGTAGCTGGATAATTACCGGGTTAATGCCCTTCATTTAACCCCACATAAACTAAAGTTCGTATTATTAGCACGTTCTATAAGACTTCTAAATGTGTAAATAATCCAGTACTTCCCTCTCCCTGTAGTCATTGTCACCCAATTAACTGAGATCTGACTCATTTCACGAATATGTCTCCCAACGAGTTTCATTTGCAACGATCGGGAGTTTCCGTCTTTCGGTGTTTTGTGCAGTATCGTATCTCTTCCATGTAAAAGCTTTGCTTTGTGAAAACTTTCATTTTTGTTATGCAGCTTTTCCAGCATTCTTACGTAGATTATAGGTATTGAGTGACGTGAAAAATTGCATACAAATGAGTAGTATAGCAAGAAAACGATTAAAGATCCCAATTTTTAAAAAAAACAATAACTGCATAAATATCATCAACGTATAAATTGATGGAAGAGCATTTCTTTTAGCTGTACATGGTAAGAAAACCATTCATACATCCCGAGTATTTTGTTTCTATTAAAATGTTCCACAAGAAGCAGACTATTTTCTGTTTGGTTAAGTTCAACTGATTTTAGCTCTTAATGTCACGGGAGATTTTTCCCGTGACATTACTCATATAACTAGATTAAGAAATTTGCCGTTTTTTGAGGGGATATTTTGAATCCACGTGTCTCAGTTCTGGGAAGAAAATTCCGTTGTTACATCATGAATTCTTTATTTCATTAGAATTTCCTACGGATGTCAATCATTGTCTTCAGGTCATTTATATCAGTAGTAATGGATCCATTACGGTAACAGGTGCAGACTGTTCCCAGAAGTGAGTAACTGACCCTTCAAAAAGCCGATCACAGAACCACAAGAGGACAATATGCGATACTCGAAGAGGGATAAAAATACTAGAAAGATAAGAAAACATATTTATTACAAACGTGACCTTGATCAATTTAGCCAGTCCCCGAAAAGTTGAATATTTAGGGGAGTAGAAAGGAGTACATTCCGAAACAAAACATAAATTACCCTCAATCGTTATCTAACTTTCGTTCAAGCAGGAGAAGGGGAAAAAATTAGGGAGAGGTAAGACTTTATCTAACACACCAGTACATAAACATTATGTATCACGAGACAGTAAGAGGTAAAAAAAAAGACAAGAGATTCTCGAACCTATTCCTACAATTTATATAGTATCAAACAAAAAAACTAATATTTACATTAATGATCGATAAGCCACAAGGAACATATACAGAGCGATGCTGGCGAGGAGCACTGAAGTAAAGCAGCAATAAGGCTCTCCAAAGAAAGTCTGCACACTGGCGTCCCAAAGAAGAAATGACTAACTCATACGCCCTTACAAAGTGTATCATACAGAATAAGCCTTGCCACACCTCTGAAGGACAAGTACTGCTGCACTGGCGATCTAGGAGCCCCAATACCACACCCGCAGGTAGATCGAGTAAGGCAACGGATGTATTGGAGATCTTCGGGAGTGATGGGAGCGTCACCACTGCACAGGATCAAGAAGAGTTAATCCTCTGTATCTGAAGAATCACGGCAAAGCACCAAGACGTTCCGTAAACAATCCTCCAAGGCCGTGACCTAACGCTCTCAAAAATGCTGCCAACATAAAGCCTTATGTAAAAGCTGTCCTTCCAGCTTCAAATAGCCGAGCACACACTCGCATACTCGCCCAAAAGGATCCCACAATCTATGTGTGAACGGGATAATAAGTAAGCCGTCGAACGATCAAAACATAAATAGATAAAGAAAAAAAACTCATGAGCCAGATACCACTGAAATACAGAAAATTTTACCCGCTGTGTGGTGAAAAAGACCCTAATTTAGTTTCTCATGACTGAGCAAAACAAAAGAAAAAACTACTTTAAAGTCACGAATAAATTAAAATTACTAATAATATACTTGTAACTATTACAATATATTTATATAATATATATATATATTATATATATTATATTATATGTATATATATATAATATATATATATATATATTAATATAATATATATTATATATATATATATATATATATATTATATATATATATAATAATAATTATATATTATATATTTATAATCATATTTAAACTATTTTATTATATATATGATATATAATATTATATATAATAATATATAATATATATTATATCATATATTATTAACTTATTATATATAATGTATTATTTATTAATATGTAATAGTTTCATGTAACATATCCATCGTGTGTTTGCGTGTGTTCATGTGCATATGTTGTAAGACCCGCCTGAACCTTATCTCTGAAAGAAATGGTAACGTAGACCCCTCAAATAGAGAGACAAACCTGTCGCCTACCTTAGGAAAAATCATCGACTGACATCTCTGATCCCATTAGTTGCGTCATCAAAAGCTAAGAACTATAAGATATACAAACTTTATTTCCCAAAAATTAACATGATAAAAAAAAGGAAATGAGATAAAATAAAATAAAAAGGTGAAGACATGAAGTGTACTCACGTCTGGCAAATAAATCGCTAAACAAATTCAAAGCTCATCTTAAAATGAATGCCCAAATGAGACA
Organism: Macrobrachium nipponense; assembly: GCF_015104395.2. Taxonomy (NCBI): domain Eukaryota; kingdom Metazoa; phylum Arthropoda; class Malacostraca; order Decapoda; family Palaemonidae; genus Macrobrachium; species Macrobrachium nipponense. Next base: position 13,078,410 of record NC_061103.1, on the reverse strand, counting down.
CATTACTCACATTAGTTATCTCTGTATTACACCACATTCTCCCCATTACCTAACACATGGGAGGTCATAGTCTTTTATGACCGAAGTCATGAGTAATTGTCAAGAATTCACATCTCTACCTAAAGGAAAAGAAATTATATCCTTCAGAGCGTAAAAAAAATAACACCGCACTGAGAGGCATAAAAAAGAAATGTACAGCAAAAATTAAATAGAATTAAAACTGTATTCCTGTATGCATGGACAAAATGCAGTGTTAATGAAAACACAAATGTAGGAGAACTCGTCTCCCAGTCCTTCACTATATAAAAAAAGAATCAATGTCTTATCACCTCCAAAAGATTGTCTCACCTTTTACTGGACCTTCGTGAGCCTTCTCACAGGCCAACTGTCTCACAAAAATGGCACTAGCCGGCACATACGTACACACACCATTTTTCTCAGAGGTTCTTTTTCTTCTGTGACATATGGACCGTGTGACCTGCCTTAAAGTCACCTTGCACACGTACCTATCCTCTGGGTCAACTTGGGCTCTTCCATGCTGGACATTTCCGACTCGAGTGATTTAACGTTGTTCCATACACAGTTTATTCACCTAAAATATGCTCTGATCGGCCTCTTGACACATCAAAGATTTCCTAAACACATGAGTGCCTGTAGGAACATTCCAATCTCTTCTCGATAGAGTCCGTTGCCTCTTTATAATATTGTCATAACATAACAACTATTAATCATCTTCGTAGAACAGTTAACACACACACACGCACACACACATACACCTACAAGAGTAAAGCAGTGAGGTTAGCAGAAGCATAATTAGTCTCTTAAACTGAGCCTGTTTTTTCCAATGGCAGCCATATTGGAATTTTGTTTGGACACAAAGATTTTTCAAAAGAAGGAGTTGAAATGGGCAATTGTGCCAAATTTCATGCCTGTATCACAAACTGAAGTATTTTTTACTTATTTGCTGCACTACTATCAAAAGAAAAAGAAAAGTAAGCATAATTGAATCTCCCCTCCATCAAAGGTAGGGTTGCTTACCCACCCATCAAAGAGTTCTAATGTATTTTTAAAATGCTCCCTCTCCATGTAGTCATAGGCTAGGCCCACTGCCAATAATTGTGGTTGATGACAGCGAGGGCATGTGGTCGTAAAAACCCCTTTGCCAAACAATAAACCATGCCCGATGTTTTAAGGAATATGAGTACAGCTAGGGCGTCCACTGTAAGCGATGTGCGTCAGAATCCCCCTACTGGTCATGACTGCGGCCAAAGAAGTTAGTGGAAGAGTGAAAGATAAGAGCAGGTACGTGGAATGTAGTTACTCTAACAGGAAAACTGAGGGAGGTGGTATATGTAATGGAGAGGAGGAGGATAGATTTCTTGTGTGTGCAGGAGACTAGGTGGAAAGGGAGTGGAACTAGAGAGATAGGAAATGGGTATAAGCTATATTACAGTGGGTCACGAGAGGGAAGAAATTGAGTTGGAATTATAGTAAGTAACAACTGGAAGGAAAACTTGGTAGAAGTGAAGAGAGTAAATGAAAGGCTTTTAAAGAGTCCAATGATAATAGGGGACAAGGTAGTAAATATCATATCACCGTACACTCCTCAAGTGAAAGAATTATTTAGACAAGAGTTTGAGGATACCATTAGAACAGTGGAAGAGGAGGAGAAACTAATAATAGGAGCTGATATGAATGGAAGGGTGTGAAAGAGAAGAGATGGATATGAGGAGGTACACAGAGGCCATGGGTATGGAATTAGAAATGAAGATGGGGATTATTTATTGGAGATGGCTCAAGAGTTTTGAATTGGCCTGTATGAACACATGGTTTCAAAAGTTAGATTAGTGCTTGATTACTTGATAAGTTATCAAAATGGGGGAGTGCAGAGCCAAATAAATTACATCCTGGTTAGAGGAGCCGACAAAAGCAATGTGACAAGCTGCAAAGTGATCTTGGGAGAAGCGTGTGTTAAACAGCATAGGTTGGTGATGATGGAGTTTAAGATGAGAGGTAAGAAACCCAAGAAGAGAAAGAGAAAATCTAGAATTAAGATTTGGGACCTTAAAGGAGAAAAGGGGGAGCACTTTAGGAGGACTGTGAGAGATAGATGTCTGGAAAAGGGGAACATAGAATTTGGACAGGGTAACAGAGAGGAAAATATCTGGCCAGACATGAGAGAAATATGTGTGGGGGAAGGAAAGAAACTGGTGAGAAAAACCAGAGGGTATGGAGTGTCGAGAGGAGAAAAGAAAATCAAAAGCATTTAAGGACTGGAAAGTAAGGCATGCACAGGGTGCAGAGGTAAGGTACTGAGAAGAGGAAAGAGAGGCGAGAAGGAGGGTTGGTATGGCTATTGGAAGGGCAGCAGAGCAGCTGAATGAAAGACTAGGAACAAGAGAAGGAGAAAAGAATATCTAAAAGATTTCAAATTTGAGAGAAAGGTAGAGACAGGATGTGGGTAAATTAGGTGTCATCAAGGATAGTGATGGCAATATATTGTATAGGGATGAAGACATTAATTAAGAAGAGATGGCGAGATGATTTTGAACAACTGTTAAATACTGAAAATGAGAGAGAGGAGACGGTGGAAGGACCAGTGATGGTGATGCAGGATACAGAAGTGAAGAGAGGATTAAGTAAAATGAAGAATGATAAATCACCAGGTCCATTGGAGTTCCAAATTGAAGTGATCAAATTACTAGGTACAGAAGGGGAGAAGTGGATGCTAGATCTATCAAAAGCTATATGTGAAGAGGAAGAAATGTAAAGAGACTGGGAGGAGAGTCTAATGGTGTATATATACAAGCAGAAGGGAGATGTCATGGATTGTGGTAACTACAGGGCAATTAAGCCAACAGAGCATGGATGGAAATTTTTAGAGAGAATACTGGATGAGAGATTAAGAGAGATTGTTAAGATCAGGAAACAGCATTATGGATTCATGAAAGGAAGAGGGATGCTGGATGCCATTTTCATAGTAAGACAGCTACAGGAAAAGAGGCTAGAGGGAAACTAGGAGCTCTATTGTGCATTTATAGACCTAGAGAAAGTATACGATAGAATCCCAAGAGAAGGGGTGTTTTGTGTTTAAGGAAAAGGAAAGTCGCTGAAAAGTTGGTGAGGCTGGTTGAGATAATATATAAAAAAACGAGCACAAAAGTGATAACAGCAGTTGAGGAAACAGAAAACTTTGAAGTTAGTGTTGGATTACACCAGGGGTCAGCATAAAGACCAATTTTGTTTGTGCTGGTCATGGATATGTTGAGTGACAAGATCAGGAATGAAGAGCTGTGGGAGTTGTACGCCAGTGATCTGGTGATTACTACTAAAAATGAGGAGGACCTACAGAGAAGGGTTGGAGAGTGGCAGGAGTCATTAGAGAGGGGTGGCTTAAAGGTGAATGTGAATAAAACAGAGGTTTTGCTGAGCAGTGATTAAGATAAAAACAGAATAGTAATGCAAAAAAGAAGAGTCTTGATTATAAAACAGGCAGAAAAGTTTAAATACTTAGGATCTACTTTAAGCCAAGAGGGAGGATGTGAGGCTGAAGTTGACAGTAGGATAAAAGCTGCATGGGGAAAGTGGAGAGAGGTAGCTGGAGTAGTATGTGATAAGAAAATGTCAATCAAGCTAAAAGTCAAGATATATATTAGTGATAAGACCAGTGTTAATGTATGGAGCAGAAACATGGGTCAAGAGAAGAAAAGAGGAAGTAAAGCTTGAGAGAACAGAGATGAGAATACTGAGGTGGACTGTGGGAATATTGCTGCTTGGAATTGGAATATGATGAAATAAGAAGAAGGGCAGGATTGGCAAAGATTACAGAGGTGATTAGAGAGTCACGATTGAGATGGCATGGACATGTGTTCAGGATGGATGATGAGGAGAGAGTGAAGAGGGTTTGGGAGGAACCTGTTAGAGGAAGAAGATCGAGAGGGAAACAGAGAATTAGACGGAGAGATAAAGTGAAGGAAGATAAGGAGAGAAGAGGTTTGGTGGAGGATGATGCTTTTGATAGAAGGCAGTGGAGAAGACGCATCGGGCAACCGAACCCTTGATGTAGGAATAACGGTGGGAAAGAAGATGATGTGTATATATATATATATATATATATATATATATATATATATATATATATATATATATATATATATATATAAACGTGTGTGTGTATATTTAGTATGAAAAATATTGCCATGTGCTCGTTTGGGTCATTTGTCTGATAGGGATGGGGACAGAGAATATTAGGACAGTATTCAGTGTTACATTCATTCATTATTTAATGAATGAAGTATGAACGAGGTGTGTGCTCTAGTTAAATATGGTGGAAGAGGGATGGAGACAGACGGTTTCTTTAGCCCTTGAGATTCCTGAAGGGTATAGTATCCGAGAAACAAGCGTTCTGCAGGATAGGTATATAAAAACAGCCAAAATTGTGGAAGTGTTCTGCACGGGGTGCTTATCCTTAATTCAGTAGTTCAAGGAACACTATGATACAACTCCTGTGTCGAAATTTCCTTCAGGGGAAAAAAAGCTTTGTTCTTTTCTCCGAGCGCTTCTGAGGACGCGCAAGGTGCTTGACTCATTATGCTGGTATAATTGTTATGCATTAGTCTAAGAAAAGAGAACATGGAGGACTTATTATCCTATTATGACTCGAACAAGTTCAGTCATTTTCCTTTTGCTCTTGAGTGATTGCCATTATGTATCTTTCGAGTGGCTCCTCAGTTTTGTCATTCTTATTGTAAAAATCTTTGTCTTTGTGTGTGCTTTATCGTTTTAATAGTAAGGCTTGAACAAATTCCTTGAGAATCACCTTCCATCGCTCCTTTGCACCGAATCCTAAAGTTTGTGGGAGAGTGTGTAGGGAAAGTAATACCCAAGTGACCGTTTGTAGCTGGTTTTTCCTCACGAAACATCTATTTTCTATCTTAAAAGATGTTTCCTTTCAGACAGCTACCTGCCGAAGATCCGTTAATCACAGTGTAATGAATTTTTTTTTTTTACATAGAGATTCAGTTTCCTAGCTCCCTTGCTATTTCTTTTTCAATCGATGAATTTTACGGGAGAGTTAGCATAGTTCTTGGATGGTTGATTGAGTGTTAAGGTATTGGAAAAGAAACTCGCAAAATTTCTGTTTATTACGTGTTTACTTATTTACATTTTATTTAACTCAACCCTCGAGTACTTTCAGGCTCCATCTGTGGCCATTTCTCAAGAGATGTGTAGGTTGTCACACTGGGTCAAGGGTGACCCAGTCTGACAACCTACACATTTCTTGAGAAATGGCCACAGATAGCGCCTGAAAGTACTAGAGTGTTGAGTTAAATAAAATGTAAATAAGTAAACACGTTATACACAGAAATTTTGTGGGATTCATTTTCAATCTTCAGAAGGAAACTGAAAGAAGTTTTTGTTTGTGTTAAGGTATTATTACATAAGTTTAGACCTTGTTATTTTCTTTTGAGTCTCTGATTCATTTGAATAGTAAGCGTTTCTGTCACTACGTTATAGAGAGAGCCTCTTTGTTAGTAATTTTTTTTTTTTTTGTAATAGTCATGATGTATTTTCTTGCGATATTCTAAATCTTATCAAAAAATTAATTTTATCAATTTTTCTTTCTTACCTCGATGAAAGTGTTGCATTCCTTTGCAATGAATGATTTAAGCACTGAATACTTTCATCCGAAAAACCAACGTCCCTCGGTAGACAAAAAAACCTTTCTGTGGGAAAGAATTCAATCTTCGAAAGTTTCTTTTCGTTTGGAAAAAAAAATGCCTTTTTGTGTCCCTTTTCTCTTCTTGGTTTTTTGGAAAAGAACGGTTCTTAACCATTCCAGCAGCTGCCTGTCTCCCGAGGGGACGGATTCGGTGAAATCGCTCTCCTTTCGTCGAGTCCCGCTAAAGATGAGCTATTTTCGCATATCTCTCTCTCTCTCTCTCTCTCTCTCTCTCTCTCTCTCTCTCTCTCTCTCTCTCTCTCTCTCGGTAAGCGTTTACTTTCAGTAATTAATTCAAATTCAAATGTTTATTCATATGCAATACATATAATTACATGAATTACATATATTTAAAAAAAATTACAAAATTACAAAAAATAAAATAGTGAAAATAGTTTCCTCTGCTCCATAACAGGTAGTAATCACTGTGCTGTCCTTGCAGCAGCCTATCAATTCTGTAATCAAATAGATCCTCCATTTATCTTCACAATCATCATGGTGCTCTAATTACTGAGGAAAGAAATTTTGATTTTTAGTAACTTTTGGTTAATCATTTATTGATTATCTCTTTTCTTACGTTTCCGAAGATTAGATCATGAACTTTCCATGATTTGTTCCATGTTGCCTAAGAAAACTCCCTATGATTTCAATTTACTTCGCAATATGGAGGGTTATCAGCCTTAAATTACTGAAATATTAATACCATAAATTTCAGCTTGGCTTTTTCTACGCTCGAGTAGCAGTGTCCAACAGCGAGGACCCTGATTATAATTAGTTGATTTCGGCGAAAACCAGTCAGGGCGGAGAAGAGTTGGAGCGAGAGACATGATGACAACAAACTTGCAGAAAACGGAAACGCTGGAGCCTTCTCGAGCCACCCCTTGTATACGGCAAAAGCATATATATATATATATATATATATATATATATATATATATATATATATATATATATATATATATATATATATATATGAACGAAGTAACCGTCACGAACGAAAAGTGAAACAATTGAGATACTAAGCACTTTCGTCTTTTAAACCAAGACGTGGCAACTCAATTGCTTCAACTTTTCTCCGCTGGCTGTAACTTTGTTCGTATACCGTGACGTTTTTATCTTGTTCGATATATATATATATATATATATATATATATATATATATATATATATATATATATATATATATATATGATATGTAATGTATATGTATATGTATGTGTGCGTGTGTAAAATCATCACACTACATATAAAAAGTCGTTACATTCTTATATCTTGAGTTTTTTTTTCTTTTTTTCTTTTTTTTTTTTTTTCTTTTTTTTTTTTTTTAAGAAAACACCGTATGGTTACTTCCATTGTGATGTAACCATCAGAATTTCATTAGACATCATTGCATCTTATTTAAATGTAGAAAAGTAATTTATCATTGGCAAACGATATAAGAACCTATCCTTAACGTAAGTATGTAATCTTTTATTGCCTGATTATTTTCCGTAGGTAATTTAATCTTCGTAATTGCTTTCGCATAAACCCTCACTTTGGCTGTAGAAAATACAACAGAGGAAGTTCGTGAAAATGGTTCGTTTTGTAGTAAACAATCATTCATTTGGTATTGAGATCATCTCCTGTCTTCAATCTCTTAAGGAGTCTGTCAGAAGCGTCTTGTCTGATGCTTATTCCTAGGATGACCCATCTTTTCATCCAAATGGTTGGTAGAGTACTTTTCTTCTCTTGGTCCTGTTTTACGCTCCAGTTGCATCAGAAATGATAATTTGGCCCATCTAGATAACGATGAACCTTGGATGAACCTGCATTTTGCTTTTTTTTTTCTTTTTATAGTAAAACAGCTCATAGTATGAACGAAGGCTTTCGTTTTGTATGACTTCTAATTAGACAGGAGAGGGACAGAATTTCACATCTAAGTACCATTTTACCACGATGCTTTTTGCGGTTCACGGGGCATAATTGAGAGTTACATTTGCTCTTATTCCAAGGGACGCAATCATCATTTTTAGTATTTGATATCAACGTTTTTTTCGTGTGGGTATTTTTTGTCCCCAACGGCAACAGAACGCTTTTGAAGACTTGATTTGTTGATCTTTCATTCGTTTCGTATTTTGTGATAAAACAATGCAGCTGGATTGCGCACAATTAATTGTTCATATCACTGCTTAAAAATGATTCATGATTCGGTCCGAATGGCCTCTAAAGAGACATTCCAGATATAAGTGCTTACTCTGAATATTTGCTCTGACGTGGCTCTTAATTAATGGCACAAAGGTGTGTTACGATTTTAATGGATTTAGAGAGAAAAATATTTAAATTTTCTGGTCGACAAATGAAGCTCGCTTTCCCTTCCTTTCTCTCCGAGTTATATACACGCACGCACACACACGAACAAGAAAACTTCAACAATGTTCAATGGGGGTAATTTACAAGAAGAAATGCTAAGGTTTTTTTTTATATACCCCCTCGATTTTCATCGAATGAATATTTAATGTCATTTTCTCGTAAAGAACGCAAAAAGTCATGTTTAAAAATGGCACTGTTTTGAAAAAAAAAAAAAATTACCCCGTCAAAGTTTCTCTCTCTCTTTCTCTCCGCCAGCTCCTAATACGAAAATTTACAAGGTGAAAATAGAGCCGGAGTTGAATTTTATTGTGGTGATTCAAAAGGTTGGGAGAAAGGAGAGTGAGTGATCCCTGGTGGCCCGGGAATCTGGGTTATTGTGGTCTTGGAGGAGGAAGGCGCCAGGTAGGACTCCCAGGAGGAGGGGGAGGAGGAGGAGTACCCCCTATTCCCTTTTTCCTTCCCTCCCCTCCATTCCCCCCTCCCCCCAACCCACCTCTGTCTTTCCTTGTTCCTTTGTTCCCTGTAAATGAGATCGCCTGAGATTCTCTACTGAAATATAATGAATTTTCTTCCCGACCTTCGGAAGCATATTGAAGTGTTCTCATTTTTCTCCCATTTTGCCGTCTCGCTTATTTCGTCTCTTTTTACTCCCTTTGGTGGGGAATGGAGCCTATTGATCACACACACACACACAACACACTCACACACACACTTTCACTCACTCACTCACACACTGACTTACACATGCACACGCGCGTGTGTGGATAACTTTGCGCTAGGTGAGAACGAACGTTCATATATGAATGAATAAATAAAAGGATGATATACGACGTTCTTTCATTGGTTTCTTGACCACTACTGAGAAAAATAAATGTGAATTGAGACATCTCAGTCTGTAAGTTGAAAAGGAAAATCCTTTAATTCCACAAAATATAAAATTTCATCTGCAGGGTAACTCTTAATGGACATTTTTGTTGTTAAAAATATGTTGTAAAGCTTCACGCCCTCCGCTTCCGCTGGCTGGAGAGCAGGTGAAAAAGATGATGTACTTTTAACATTATATATAAACACCAGTCTATAATACGTTGCACTCTGGCTGCTAATGATTAATCCTGGCTCAAAAAACAGTGAGAGTGGCACCAGCAGGTAGGTAGTCAGTCTCTGGGCAGCTGGGGAATGTTTGAACTTTGGGAAACAGTAGAGCAGCAACTCCCGCTGCGTGTCAATTGTTTTTTGACGTTACGCAAATCGAAGGTGATCACTGTGGGGTTTGTTCTTTGCGGAATTCGTTGCTTTTAGTTTTCTGTGAAAGAAAACTGCTGATACGATTGTTTGCCTGTCTGTCCGTACCTTTTCTGTCCGCCCTCATATCTTGAAACCTACCGTGGCTAGAGGGCTGCAAATTGGTATGTTGATCATCCACCCTCCAATCATCAAACATACCAAATTGTAACCCTCTAGCCTCAGTAGTGTTTGCTTTGTTTAAGGTTAAAGTTAGCCATGATCGCGCGTCTGGCACTGATATAGGTAAACAGAACACAGGCCACCACCGGGTTATGGCCGAAAGCGTCATGGACCACATCTGAGAGCTTCATACAGCAGAAAACTCTATTGCGCAGTTTATATCTGTTTGTATTATGAAGCTTGAGGCCTCATGATTAGCGGCAACTTTACTGATTATTATTAAACTGTGATTGGGCTGTGATTGGGCATGGTGTATTTCTTAAGGTGCGTCCACACGGTCGAACAATGTCTGACGGACGAAACAATGTTACCATATCATAGGCGAAGTAAGATGACGTTATAAGCGTTGAAACGATAGAAGTAGATCTGGCAACAAACAGTGGTACCAGATGAGGTTGTAGACCACTGTTTTTACTCCGCTCACAAGGCAAAGACCGGCAGACAATTGTTAATTGGTAACAATGTTTGTCCGTCGGACATTGTTCGACCGTGTGGACGCACCTTTATATTAAAGAATGTTGTTATATTTATTCGTTCATAAGTATGTAGGCAAATGTAACAATGCAAATGTTTGCATATATGCAATGGCACATTAGTTTCATTATTTCAGGATACTGTTTAGAAAAGGTTGAAATTATAATGATGAATTTCCAAAATTTTCAAAGTGCATTTATTTTCTCTGTCCAGTCGACGGAGATTTGAGCCACACTTCATGTGTTGAACTTCGCACTTTCAAGTAAAGAAGGTTAATGGCTCCCATTTTAGCAGCGTCTCCCTGGCGGATGTGTCTGTTCGAGTCTTTCGGAGGCAATTGGCAGAGGTCGCGAGAGCTTTCAGTGTAGGACAGAAGAGCATCGCGCACGCCTTTGGTTCCCAAGCAATCCTCTGAGTGGATTATTCCAACAATCTTCCTCGGATTGTCGTGACAGAGAGTGCGTTCCAAGACTTCTCTGTGAAGCGATTCCCTTTCTGAGAATTCCTACGCTTTTTGCACCGGCCTTTCACGCCCTCTCAGGATATGTGTTATTAGATATCCATCTCTCTGAAAGGTCCCGATATGGCTTCTTCCTGACGGCGTCTGTTTCACTCGGGAAGGATTTTCATGGCGTCCGTCGCTTCCCATTATTCTCGCATAGGGCTTGTTGTACCCCTCCCCCACCCACGAGAGAGGACTTTTCACGGAAGGTCCGCTTACCATCGCGTTCCTAATTTATTCTCGAAACTGTGGACCTTATCGGCTACTCCAGTCCTAAAGCTCACGGGAAAAATCATGCATAACAATATGACATGCAAAGTCTTTACTTTAATGCTTCCTAAAATGGATGAGATGCCAATCTCTTACGATTAGCTTATCTATAGGACCGCCGGTTCACTTAACGAAGGTGGACGTCTATACAAAATGACAAGTTTTCTAATGTTGTATAGATTGTGTCCTGTTCATTTCGCAAATTTTACTAGTGAACTTCGTATGTTGACCTGAGCCAGCACTGCATACTACCCTAGATCTACGGTTTGGCAAAGAAAACAAGCTGTTTGGTTATACAGATGATGATACTCTATTTGTATCGATCACACACCTTAATATCTGACATGCGGATGCTGATTCTGTGAGCAGGGAATTAGCTAAAATCACTATTTGTGGACAAATTCTTATTTGATATCTTTAGTATTAGTAATTTTCTGGCGCTGCCGTGCGATTTAATCTGTGTTCACGCTTTACAAACATTTCCCTTATTCTAGTCATTCTTTTGTAGTCTCTTGTCATCGAAAACTATACCAACCACTTGGAGGCACGAGATTTGCAGTTAACTCGAACAATTGTGCCTATGTTGAGAGGGTCAAGACCATAGTCCCCGAAAAATTTTGTTCAAGCTGTGACTAAATAATGGGGTGATTCTCCTAACCATATATTCAAATCGTTGGAAGTCAGTCGTTCGCAAATACTTTTCGTCGAGTAGGCTCCCACGAGTTTCTTTTCAAAAGGTTTGCGTCTTCTTATTTCGTCTTTCTTCGATACTTATATCGTCAGCTCTTGTGTTTTAATATCTCTACAGGGCTGGTTTCCTTCTTGAGGCTACTAAGGTGGTTGTATTCTGCTTTTCTAACAGTACTATAGTAGATTCATATCAGCCGTGCATCTGATGTCTAGGCTAGTCCCTTACAACGCCCGTGATTGGCTGTTGATAAGCCAGTCACGGGGCTGGAAGCTATCAGTCCCTCTCGAGAATTCACATAGGCAGGATGTATGTTCCACGTCTCCTGAGGGATACTTTTGAAAGACATGCATCCTTTATATGAGAACTCTCGAAAGTGACTGAGAGTTTCCAGCCCTGTGACTGGCTTATCAGCAGCCAATCAGGAGCGTCGTAAGGGACTGGCCTAGACATCAGATGCACTGTCGATGTGAATCTTACCATAGCAGTGCAGCTTGGCTAATGAAGATCATTCATCTTCATGTCTTCATGGTCACCCTGTGATTTTTATAAAGTTCTGATTCTGTTCTACTCGTATGCTAATGATAGCTTACTTTACATGTAAATTTGAGTATTAACACTCGCATTTTGTGTATTTGTATACTTATAAGATGTTCCTTAACTATGGGGAATTTGTTTTCATATGTTTCATTAATTTTTTTTATCTTTTATTAGAGAAAATATGCAATATTTTACAATTTTAACTGTATTACATGCAGAATTTTATCAAAGTTGACTTAAATTTACCAGAATGTAAAACATTTTTTATTATTTCTATCTTTTATTTGAGAAAATATACAATATTTTACAATTTTAACTGTATTTCATGCAGAATTTTTTATCAGAGTTGACTTAAATTTAC
>NC_061103.1:12958540-13061040 GCF_015104395.2 Macrobrachium nipponense | reverse complement strand
TCTAAATTTTAATTGCCTGTTAGGTTAATGCCATAGAGGAAAACGTTAGTCACGAATTTCAGTTGAAGTTTATAAAGCCAAATTTAAGGACATATTTTAGTCCTTAATCTTGTAAATGATAATAAAATACACCTGTAGCTTAGTATTAACGATTCCAAACTTTTGAAATCGATAGCGGTTCAGTGGATTTTCATTTTACGCAAACTCTAGTCGCTGGACAGCTTTAGTCGTGAATGTAAGGTTTTAAAAATATTCATTTTCTATCCAGAGTAGGGTAAGCATCATTTGGAAATGTAAGTTAAATATTAAGTTATAAAGATTCACAGTATTTACTTTTAACATTTTTTTTCATTCGTTCATTTCAGTTCAGAATCACTTTTTAGATTTCGAGGCGCTGGTTAAAAATAAAAATTAGGCAATTCAATTTTTTAGCATTAATTTAGAGTGTCTACTGTTCATTGAATATAGATGGGGTCTTCCCTCATTTCCCGTACCTCTGGATTAGGAGAAATCAGAAGTGGTTTTATTGTTATTATTATTATTATTATTATTATTATTATTATTATTATTATTATTATTATTATTATTATTATTATTATTATTATTCGTGCAGCTTGATGTTTGTATATTTTGGAAGGAGACCCTCTCGTAGACATGTTTTGTTAAAAATGACTGCTGCTTCAGCACTATTAATCTTGTAGAGAGTCTTCTCTATCTTTCTGATGACCGGCTTTCTCATTGTTGCTTAGACTGGCGAGCAACACACCAAAGGGCATGGTAAAATTCGTTTGAGTCAGTTTGGTTTATTATTGCTTTTATACAATTTCTCTCTCTCTCTCTCTCTCTCTCTCCTCTCTCTCTCTCTCTCTCTCTCTCCAACGCGACATTTCTTCCTGATCCACAGGACATTATCAAGCGATGACTGCTGAGGGACTGAATTCCAGTGTAGTTGTTGTTGTTTTTAATTTAGCTGATCTTGTGTCAGCACGGGCTCTTGCTCACAGAGCAGCCCGTAAAATTCCAGATTTAGACTTAATGGGGATAGGAAAGGATGGATTTATTGGGGTGGGGGGTTGAAGGTATGGGGACAGGTATAGAGTAAAGTAGGACGTAGAAGTAGTGTTAGTAGTGAATAGAAGGGGGCAGACCCCTTTGCTTTGGTGAGGGTGCATTCGGTGCATGATTTTTGGCGAGGTGGAAGGGTCTGGAAGTGGTGATGATGATGGTGATGATGGTTTTATTTATTTATTTATTTTTATTTTTTTATTTTTTATTTTTTTTGCCCAGTGACGGGTGGTGTCGATGATGTTAAAGTGGTTAGATTGCCTCTCTATTGCGGGTGTGGATTTTTTTTTTTTTTTTTTCACTATTACCAGCTACTACTAATTGAAGTTAGTGGCACTAGTCATACCTATCGCAGTCATATCCCTCATGTACACATCTGACTCACACGGACACTTTTTTTTTTTTTTTTTTTTTTTTTACATAAAACCCCACTTGCACGCTCTCACATACCCACTTGCAAGTTTCCATACATCCACACATCCATACTCTCCCTCCAATTCTACATTCTGTTTCTTAGCTCATATATACAGGATCAGGCGTAACTTCTTCTATCTTGAGGCCTAATCTTGGCCATATTTTGAGGTCCCTTCTTCCTTCTCTAGTTAGCATTCTGCTTCTTTCCGGCAGGTTTTCGTCCACCTCAGACACCCTGTCCCACGTCTTATTGGCTAGCCTATGAATTCTTCAGTTGAAGCTCTCCATCGTTGATCTTTCGTGCAATTCTTTTATTGTATTATAATATGGTGGTAATTCTTTGTAAGCTTTTCTGATTACTTTAATTTGGATGGATTGTAGTTTTGTCATTGATGTTTTGCAAGTAGCTGCTAGGATCGCTGATGGATACTCCAACTGTGGCCTCACCAGTGCTTTGTACAACAAGAGGTACGTGTCAGTGGTTACTGAGCTGAATCGCCTGATTTTCTTGGCAGTTTGACTGCCTCTTCTGATGCAGTTCAGCAGATGGTGTTTTAGTCCTGTCCTGGTGAAGGTAACTCTAAGGACCTTGATGGAGTTCTTGAAGGGAATTCTTCTGCCGTCCACAATTATATCTGATGGTTTTTGTATGGACACTGATAGCAGTTGGAATTTTGCTTGGCTGGTTGCTATTTTTCATTTTTTCTCATTTCATTGACCTTATTTATTTCCCTTGCTGTTTTTAGGGCTAGCATATTTTTACTCCTTTTATTTGGATACGTTACGATTTGTGTGTGGTCATCTGCAAATATAATCTGGTGACAACCTACATCAGGGGCAGGGACATCTCTAGTATAGAAGTTAAAAGGTATTGGTGCCAACACATTCTCCTAGGGGACTCCACTTTGAATTGGGAACTCCGGACCTGAAATTCTTCCCATCTTTATTTGTGCTTTTCTGTTATCCAGGAAGTTGCACAAGAGCCTTACTATGAGGTTTGGCATGGGAGTGAACATCAATTTATATTTCAGGCCATTGTGCCACACTTTGTCAAAGGCTTTTGCAATTTCCCTTGAAACTACATTGCACCCTTGTCCTTCTGCTTGTGAAATTGCTATATTTTCATACATTACTGCCCGTGGCCAGTTGAGTCCCTCTAACTTTGGTGAATCCGTACTGGTTCTTATTTGTCAGCCCATTTTCATTTAGGAATCTTACTAACCTGTTTTTTATTATTGTTTCAACAATTTTCCCAGGAAGTTCCAGCAGGGTTATTGGGTGGTAATTTTCCACATGTCTTGGGTCCTTCCCTGGTTTTCCTAGGAATCTTATCAGCCATTCTTTGTAGATGTCTGGGAAGTAGCCCATGCTAATTGTTTCATTTGTTGTCTCTTTAAGGATTTCAAGCATAGCATTCGGTAGGTTTTGCATTAGTTCTTTATTTATATTTGATTTTCCAGGGGCTTTCCTCTTTTTTCCTCTTCTTATTATGGATTTTATTTCATTTAATTCTACTGGTTTCAATATGGGATTATCTGGGTCCAGCCTACTGGTGTCTACTCATTGGTGAGGCGTTATGTTCACTCTTTCCCTGACTATTGCCTCTTCCACTTCTCTTTCTTGTTCTGTCTAAGTTTCTGTTTTCTTCCTCAGTTATTCTGAAGGTGTTCTGCCAGAATTCTCTGAACACCAGTTCTTTCTCATTATCTTGGTAGATTTTCCTATTATTGTCAGTTATTTAAGGGGCCAAATCACCTTCTTTCCCCTGTAGTCGGCTGATGTTTTCCCAAAATTTCGCTGGCTTTCCATGCAGATCGTTAGCTGATTTTACTATCCTTTCCCAGTGCTGATCATGGAGGGTTTTGGATTCTTCAGTTATTAGGGTTTGTAGTTGTTTTGCCACGTGGAAAGTCTCCCTTGTCCATCCGTTTAGTCTTGAGGTTCTTTCTAAGTTTTCAAATTGCCACTGCAGTAATTTCAATTGGTCGCTTTCCTCTGGAGCTTTTAGTATCCTGTACCCTCTTATAGGGATATTGTCTTTTACTGCCCTTGCTATGGTATCAAATCCATGTATGATTTATCTTTTACTTCTGGCTGTTCATTTACTCTGTGGGCTTCTCTTTCTAGTTGGATTTTAAATTTTTCCCAGTATGCATTTGTGAGGCAGTTTCTTGGAGCAGTGGGAATCACAATGCTTTTTGTAGCTAGAGTCAGGATCACTGGTAGATGATCGGAGGATATTAGTGCTCCTTGCTGAAGTGCATAGTTCAGGTGGGCTTGCCTGTTTGCTAGAAGGATGTCCGGTCTACCTAAATTTAGGCCTATGTATGTGGGGAAATCAGGCTCCAGGAGTGAGGCTATCCCCTTATTAATTAGGTCATGCACTTGGTCTCCATTTGCATTATTTCTGCCATAGCCCATTTGACCATGAGATGCATTTAGGTCACCGAACAAGTAGGATGGCAGTCGCCTTTGGAGAATTTTCTTTTTATCCTCTCTGGGGAAAAGTCTCCTTCTGGGCGGTAGATACGTTGTACCTATGACTACTGGCCCCCTTCTGGTCCTGACGTCCACTGCAAGTACATCCTCCGTAAAATCATCCAGAAGCCTGTACTCTAGGTTCTTTTTTACTGCTACTGCTATGCCCGCATGGTTTTCATTATGGATGTTCTGCTTGTACACACTGTACCCATAAATCTTCAGAGGTGTGTCATTTGCAATTCCCGTTGCATTTAGTAATATTATGTCTAGGTCAATTTTCTTGTAGAAGGCAGTGAGTTCCCTGCTTCTATTGAAAGTCCATTTAAGCACATTATGTAGGATTATTATTAGTTTCTCCATTTTGGGTTTATTTGTTTACGGTTTTTATTAACGAGTTGTTCCTTACCTTAGCTTCCTGTGACCGGTTTGAATATGTTGGAATCTTTCTTCATTCACCTTGGTTATTTCCATGTGAGTGAGATCGAGAGTTCCATCTTTTATTGCATTTTCCACATCATCATTAGATACGTCCCCTGTATATCCATACTTCAGCTCGCCTGTTGAGAAAATCATGTCTATTATTTTTTCTTGGGATGGCCTACTTGGCATTGCCGTATTTATGCTGGCATATACGCTCATATTAAGCTTTTTTTCTTTCTTTGTGGTTTTTTGTTCTTCCTTTCATCTCATTTTCATTCGTTATCATTAGTTTAGCCGGCCTCCTGTGTGGTGTTATTGATAGAGATGTTCATTGCCGTTTTTTACTTTCATAAATCTCATTACCTTGAGTTTCTTCAGGTTGTTCTGGTTGTCTCAGGGACTGTGAATTATAATTTCTGTCTTCTTCTTCAACGTGTTGTTGGTTATTTTTATTTATTTGTTGCTGCCCCAATTTTTCTGTTACTGCTTCCGCAAATATTATTTCTTTGGCGATTATGACTTTTGGCAGTCCATTCGCTTCATATATTTTGTCTGGAGGGATTTGGAATGTACCTGGGATTGCTGCTTCATTCGTATTAGCCAGTATGAGGGCTGTGTTTATTATTTATATTATGGTTATTTATTGAAGCGTTCTGGTTATTCTTCCATCCAGCTGTTTCATGTTTATTAATGGGTTGTCCGTTTAGTTTTGTTGCATTGTTGGCTGTAACTGATGCGGTGTTGTTGTTATATTTCTCTTTTGCCTTTCTTCTTTTATTAATTCCCTGTATACCATCTTCCTCACAGGGCACCTCATGGCCATTGTTGGATGACTGCCATTGCAATTTATGCACTTTGGAATTGCACAGTGACAGTCTGTATACCTGTGCTTCTGACTGCTACAATTGGAGCATATTTTGTAGTCCTTTTCTTTTTTGCAAGTGTTTATTTCGTGGTCATATGCATAGCATCTCATATATTGTTTTATTTTAGCATAAATTTTTGTCTTTAATTGTCTCCCATAAAGTGATTGGGAGTAAAGAAGGATCCCTTGGTTCACTGCTTTTCTAGCCATTTCTTGGTTTTCCATTTTAAATTTTATGATGTTGGTGTCTTTATTACTTCTATTACCCTGCAGTAGCTGTTGCATCTTTCAGTTTTTGCTTGTGCTGTGGTTGTATACATAATCATCCAGACCTGTCACCACTAATGTCAGGTTTGCAATGTCTTCATCATCTTCTATGATTTCAAATTTCTCCTTGTTGATGTTTGTTTTTTGTTCTCTGGCTTGAAGGTTAGTAGCAGTTTGGTCATCAGTTATTATTATGAATTCACTCTTAATGTTAATGACTTTGTAAACTTTGACATTGTTTTTTGTTAAGACTTCCCAGAGTTTATTTCGTCTATCCCCTTCACTAGGGCCATTATCCCTTATTCTTACTTTCCCCATGATTGAAAATTAGGATTTTATTTGTTGCATTACTAATTAAATGATGAATGTGGATGATAATGGGATAATGATTTGAAGGGTACAATGAATGAATGGTTGAATATTGTTGGAGGGTATAATAGATGAACAAGTTGTTTTATAATGTCACAAAAAAGGGTGACTGCTACCTATACCTATGTTGGCACTGAAAAAGGGGCTAGGACGATGCCGACGACCTAGAATCGAGTTCTGATTTCAAAAAATCACATGGGCCACGTCCCTTGAACTCTAGGCAGAGTTAGTACTGTTACTAATGCTAGTGATAGAACAAAAGAGAATGAAGGTATGAGAGAATGAGTGTATGGTATGGAGTGAGGTAGGGGGAATGATATAGGAGCGAAGGTTTTTGGGTGGTAAGGGATGGGGGGGGGAGGGGATGTCTTATACACTTACGACTCTGGCGAACCGCCAATGAAAAAGCGGCTCCTCTGCTCTCCACCAATGGGAGGCGAGTACCGTCTTCTTCAAGCCGTTTTAAGCTGGTAGTGTTGATTCTAGGTCGGTCTCAGAGCTTGAGTTGAAAACTGGCTTGAAGCATCTAGCTGACAGCCAATGAAAAGGCGGTTTCTTCTCCGCCAATGGGAGGGCGGCTTCTTTTCCACCAATGGGAGGACGGCTTCTTCTCCGCCAATGGGAGAGCGGCGGCTTCTCAGCCAATGGGGGTCCTCTGGCTACTGCTGCTGTCCGAGAGGAGACCGCGACACGTTTGTCTTCTATCACTGCTCGCCTGTGAATGAATGAATGACCTGAATCTAAAATTCCAGTGGCAAGTCCTGCTTCTTATATCGTGATGTTGCGGGCTCTTGAGTACGGTCTAGAGCACCTCTCCGGCAGGTCAGGTTTCCATTGGTTCCTGGGAAGGGGACTCATACAGCGGGGGTTTACGAGTCTTGCAAACCTTCTCTGGCAGGGGATATCACCGGGAGCCTCTTGATTGGCTTCTACCTGAGTGACGTCACCCCTGGTATTATTCTCATAATGTGCTTCATGTCCGGTGTTTGTTTCATGCACGCTGGTACTTTCGTTGGGGGGGAGGGGTGTGGTCCTCCTCACACACGTCGGTATTAGGAATGCTTCTTGAGTGGTATTAAGGGGAGGCTTTTGTTCGAGGACTTGATATTCCTGACGATGTCGTCTCTCGTGATGTCTTTCTGGTGTACTGCAAGGACGTGCTGACTAATGGCGCCCTCCTGGGCATGGCAGGAGATCCTTTTAGACAGGCGCATCGACGTCATGCCGATGTAAATCCCAGGGCATCCTTGGGCGGGGCATACGCAACAGTAGACAACGTTGGACTGCTTTAGGGGGTCTCCTACAGGCGGGGAGGGGTTGTTCTTCATCAGGAGGTCCTTCGTACGCCGATTCTTGTAGTAAATAATGAGGGACACACTCTTCCCTTCCTCCATGGGGCGGTTGTGTTCCTCTATTATTCTCTTCATAGATGCTTCATCCTCCTTATATTGGTGGTGCATGAAGGCTTTATAGAAAAGTTTTATATCCTCCGGGGGTGTGGAATGTTCCTTCTTTCTTCCTCCGTCATGTACCACTTGTCAAGGGTGGCTCGTGTTTCTCGGTTTACGAGTTTATTCGAGTACCCATTGTTAATCAGTATCTGGGATGCTCGGTCGAGTTCGAGGTGCGTGTCCTGCCACGCCGAACAGCGAGAGAGCCCTCCTGATGAAGGCCCTGGCGGTGGTGGTCTTGAACCGCGCAGGACACTCACTATCTCCATTTAGACAAAGTCCAAGGTTCGTAGTTTTGGTGTAAATTGTAGTCGCCAACTTCTGATTCGTCTTCGTGACAAGACGTCGAGGAAGGAGAGCCGATCGTTGCTCCTGTACTCGACCGGTAAGTTGAGTGCGCTGTGATGCAGGAACTGCTGCCGAAGGGCTTCTACCTCATCCTCGGAGTCGGCTTGCACGAAGATGTCATCAATATAGTGTCCTTATGTGTGGGGACATCTATGTAGTGAGAAGACCCTTTCTTCCACTTCACCCATGTAGAAGTTAGCAAAGAGGGGCTCTCTTCGTACAGATATCCAGCAGGGTTCTTAACGAGAATAATAATAATAAATAATAATAATAATAACACAATAATAATAATAAAATAATAATAAATAATAATTAATTATTAATGATTATTATTATTATTATTATTATTAATTTATTATTTTTTTTTTTTTTATTTTTTTTTTTTTTTTTTTTTTATTTTTTTTTTTTTTTTTTTTTTTTTTTTTTTATTGCTCTATCACAGTCCTCTAATTCGGCTGGGTGGTAATTATAGTGTGGGGTTCCGGGTTGCATCCTGCCTCCTTAGGAGTCCATCACTTTTCTTACTATGTGCGCCGTTTCTAGGATCACACTCTTCTGCATGAGTCCTGGAGCTACTTCAGCCTCTAGTTTTTCTAGATTCCTTTTCAGGGATCTTGGGATCGTGCCTAGTGTTCCTATTATTATGGGTACAATTTCCACTGGCATATCCCATATCCTTCTTATTTCTATTTTCAGGTCTTGATACTTATCCATTTTTTCCCTTTCTTTCTCTTCAACTCTGGTGTCCCATGGTATTGCAACATCAATGAGTGATACTTTCTTCTTGATTTTGTCAATCAATGTCACGTTTGGTCTATTTGCATGTATCACCCTATCTGTTCTGATACCATAGTCCCAGAGGATCTTTGCCTGATCGTTTTCTATCACTCCTTCAGGTTGGTGTTTGTACCACTTATTATTGCAAGGTAGCTGGTGTTTCTTGCACAGGCTCCAGTGGAGGGCTTTTGCTACTGAATCATGCCTCTTTTTGTACTGGTTCTGAGTAAGTGCCGGACATTCCCTTGCTATGTGGTTTATGGTTTCATTTTTCGTATTGCACTTCCTACATATGGGAGAGATGTTATTTCCATCTATCGTTCTTTGAACATATCTGGTTCTTAGGGCCTGATCTTGTGCCGCTGTTATCATTCCTTCAGTTTCATTCTTTAGCTCTCCCCTCAGTAGCCATTGCCACGTGTCATCGCTGGCTAGTTCTTTAGTCTGTCTCATGTATTGTCCATGCATTGGTTTGTTATGCCATTCCTCTGTTCTGCTTGTCTTTCTCCTGTCTCTGTATGTTTCTGGGTCTTCATCTATTTTTATCAGTCCTTCTTCCCATGCACTCTTGAGCCACTTGTCTTCACTGGTCTTCATATATTGCCCCAGTGCTCTGTTCTCGATGTTGACACAGTCCACTATGCTTAGTGGTCCCCTCCCTCCTTCCTTTCGTGTTATGTATAGTCTGTCCGTATTTGCTCTTGGGTGTAGTTCTTTGTGTATTGTCATATGTATCCTCGTTTTCTGGTCTATGCTGCGAAGTTATGCCTTTGTCCATTCCACTATTCCTGCGCTGTATCTGATTACTGGCACTGCCCATGTGTTTATGGCTTTTATCATATTTCTGGCGTTGAGTTTTGACTTGAGTATCACCTTGAGTCTCTGCATATATTCTTTTCTGATCGTGTCCTTCCTCTCTTGGTGTTTTATATCCCCTCCTTCCATTATTCCCAGGTATTTGTATCCCGACTCATCTATGTGTTTGATGTTGTTTCCATCTTGTAGCTTTATCCTTTCAGTCCTTGTTACTTTGCCCTTTTGAATGTTGACTAAGGCACATTTTTCTATTCCAAACTCCATCCTGATGTCCCCAGATACAATCCTTACAGTCTGGATTAGGGTATCTATTTCCTTGATGCTCTTACCATACAGCTTGATGTCGTCCATGAACATCAGATGGTTAATTCTGTTGGCTCTTTTCTTGAGTTGGTTCCCGGCATCCTTCTTCTGCAGTACTTTTGTCATGGGAATCATGGCTACTACAAAGAGTAGTGGGGACAGTGAGTCGCCCTGGAAGATCCCTCTCCTGATATTAACTTCTGCTAGTCTTATTCCAGAGCTTGTAAGTATTGTATTTCAGTTGGGCATTGTATTTTTGAGGAAGCTGATGGTGTTTTCCTCTGCCCCGATATATTTTCAGGCATTCTATTAGCCATGTGTGTGGTACCATGTCGAAGGCTTTCTTATAGTCTATCCATGCCATGCTTAGGTTGGTTTTCCTACTCTTACTGTTCTTCATTACCATTTTGTCTATCAGGAGCTGGTCTTTTGTGCCCCTACTCTTCCTTCTGCAGCCTTTCTGTTGGTGGGGGATGGTGTTTGTATCCTCTAGGTAGTTATATAGCCTTTCGCTGATGATACCTGTTAGTAACTTCCACATTATTGGTAGGCAGGTGATAGGCCTGTAGTTACTGACTATATTTCCCTTACTCTTGTCTTTCTGGGCTAAGGATGTTCTTCCTGTGGTCATCCATTTGGGCGCATGGTGATTTGTTATATTATTATTATTATTATTATTATTATTATTATTATTATTATTATTATTATTATTATTATTATTATTATTATTCATGGTATGGAGAGCAAATATTGTTGTCCTTTTATGAATTTGACAGTTTGGCTTACGTATGTTAACTGATTTCTATTTTTATTTTTATGTGAATTAT
Source organism: Macrobrachium nipponense (assembly GCF_015104395.2). Taxonomy (NCBI): domain Eukaryota; kingdom Metazoa; phylum Arthropoda; class Malacostraca; order Decapoda; family Palaemonidae; genus Macrobrachium; species Macrobrachium nipponense. Next base: position 13,050,637 of record NC_061103.1, on the reverse strand, counting down.
CCATTTTCACTGTGGAGTTGGCGTGATGATGTGGTGTGGTGTGATTTATTAAGTGTTGTCCCACAAGAGTTTGGTATCTTGTCTGTCCTTGCCCAAATTTTCAGTAAAATCATCATTGTCATCTATCTTTACACACATACACACACACACACACACACACACATATATATATATTAATAATATATATAAATATACTATATATAGATATATATATTATATTTAATATATTAAAAATATTAATTTTTATTTTTATTTATAATATATATATATATATATATTATATATATATATATATAGTCAATTGTGGTGGTCTATCCGCCATTTTAGACCTCCCATACGTGAGAAGCTGCCCCGGGAATTTTAACGAATGCAGCTTGGTTGCCCATACCCGGAGTCTCGCCACATACCCACCTACCTGGAATCGTCTCCTCCCCGAGGTCTCTTACTTTCAGACGCCACCGCAAGACGACAGCGCCAAGTTGGCACCCCCCAAATGGGGAATCGTAATGCAAGTCTAGGCCTAAAACAAAAGGGACAAAAGGCCACTGACCAGTAGAAAACCCTCCAAGGAAGAAAACCACCCCCCTCCCACCTTCGAGGGATGAGCGAGAGGAACGGAGGCGTGGGTGGCCGGTCTTCACCAACTTAGAGCCTTCGGAGGCGGACGTGCTGTCTTCTGTCCGCCCCTTCTGAGAGGCAACTGTCTCTCCCTTAAAAGGTAGGTGTCTGTTGTATGAGAACCTCGTACCTAACCTATCCTTCCTTCGTCCCCATGATAGCATCCCATCCTTCCCTCCTATCCGTACAGAAAGAAATCCTATCCACCGACCCTTTGTTCCTCTCCCTCTCCTGCCCTCCGGCGTGCCCTCGTGGCGGGCCTGGCCCAAGACCATCTCCCCTCACCTGAGCGTAGCCTCTCTCCATAATGTCTAAGTGCTAACCGTTAATAAATATAGCTGTGGCCGTGTGTAATTCCTGTAAGACTTATTGCTACGTCCATTAGTAGAAATAATCTGTATAAGTCAAATAGTGCAATGTAAGTAAATGGCTAAGTGGATTAGCGTATCTGTGCATATTAACTAGTCTTTAATTGTCGTAAATTTCCCTTTCAGGGACGAGAGTACCCTTGCTGAACTTCCAAGTAATCTGGTTACGAACCGGATAATCGTACACATTCCACTCCATAATATGCCCCTTGCAGCTTCAAGCTCCAGCGGTTAACCACGGTTAACCAAAAGAAATTTCATGTACTTAACATCCTATCCGTTGTGCCTTCTTTAATTGTAAATCTTAAAACTGGCGACCAAAGCCAAGATTCGCTAAGATAGTTGGTTAATATCTTTGTTTTAAAGTAAATATTCCCTTTCTATCTTTGGTGACTGAGACGAACCTTACCTTCCCTTTTGAGTAAATTATATTATAACTGAAGTTGGAACCGTGGAAGCAAAACAGCCAAGAAAACTTTAATATTTCGTTAAAATTCTCGTAAGTGTTAACAAGGAATTTGCATAATAATAAACAGGGCAGATAGGAATATAAATTCCTGCTAACGTTCGTAATCATAACGCAAAAACGATCACTGTGTTTAACGTTCATTTTTACATCCTAAAGTGTAAAGTGAGTGCGTTGGTTGTGAAATAGTGTCGTTTAAAATCCCGCGGAAAGTGTATGCATAACGAGTTACAATATCCTTCATAAATAGTAACGGAAATCGTCGTGTTAGGTTGTTCTTATTATATTTAATGCAATTATATCCTGGGATTTCAAAATAATTATGATTTAAGAATTTTTTTTTCTTTTACGGGACTTAGCTTTTGTATGGTTGTAAACAGAGGGTAAACCTGGGAAAGTCTAGCCCCACACACACGTAACCAGGAGCGGAGACACGGGTGTTTGCTTGTTTGTTTTTCTCTTTCGAGCTCCGACTTTACGTGTTTATGTTAATAGGGCAAACTTTTTTAGTGTGAGGAGAAGGTAAATAACGGTATATGCTTTGTTACTTTGTAATTTTTTTTCACTTAGTGTGATAGGCATGTGTAAATGGTTGGGAAAGGAATAATTCCTATCCGGTGGTGCTAGATCGTTCAGGTTAAGTTTTCATATCATTATAATTTGTAGTGGATCTTTCTAAACTGTTGGGAGACATAATTCATTTATTCTAAGTGAAGGGATTAGTTATTGGGGTTAATCATCTCTAGTGAAGCAAAATTAATTAGCGTCTCATTGATTGCCAGCTAAACCAAAATAGCAGTTCCTACGCAATCTTAACTTACGCTTAAACCCCCCCCCCACCCCCCCCCCCCCCCCCCCCCCTCCCCCCCCCCCCCCCCCCCCCCCCCCCCCCCCCCACCCCCCCCCCCCCCCCCCCGGGTCAATTTAAAGTTGTGTTATTTTAGACGTTTGTTTACCTTTAGAGTTCTTATTGCTCCTTTAAACAGACAGCCACAACTACAAACCCTAATTTTAATAGCTAGCCTAGGGGATCATCCATCGCTGTGATTCCGCTGTGATTCCTGCCATAGGTCTATTATTCTAGCTAGGTTAGGGGATCATCCATTGCTGTGATTCCTGCCATAGGCCTATTATTCTAGCTAGCCTAGGAGATCATCCATCACTGGGGTTCCTGCCATAGGCCCATTTTTTCTAGCTAACTTTCAGGATCACCCATCTTTGTGATTCCTGTTTACGGCTTAGTGCCATATAGCTTATGGCTTAGTGCCATATAGCTTACAGGTACACCTTTTGCTGTGTATTCCTGTCATTTGCACACCTCGACAGTGTAGTCTCTTCCAGATACAATTATCGGTCGTGGTGCCACTTCGCACCGCTTTATCTGTATCCTTCCTGCTGCCAGACTTCTGCTTTGGCCAGAGTGTCTTTCCCTTCCGTGCAATTGCTTGCATGGCCAACACCCCACTTACAGATTATTGTTGAGGGTGATCCAGTAGTCATTTCGAGGAAATTAGCAAAATGCCCACCACTGAGATCCAGGCTATAATGGAATTGGGACAGAGGCTCGGATATCAGGGAACAGAATTGCAAGAACTTGTCCGAGAAACCCAGGCAGAAGCCAGGGAGCGAAGGCAAGAGGAGAGAGAAAGAGAGAAGGAACGGCAGGAGCATGAATTAAAGATGCAGGAGCATGAATTAAAGATGCAGGACAAAGCCATTGAATTAGCCCAGCTCCAATCCTCACAAGCTCCACCTAATGGTACTCCGCTACCGGGGCCAGGCTCCCCATCCTTGCCTGTCCATACTCTCATTCCTCAGTGGGACGATAAGGATCCCGTAAAGTGGCTACACGAAGTGGAGTCAGTGTTCCAGACATGTGCTGTGGCAGGGGAGATGAAGGCCCTACTTCTGGCCAAGCATATGCAAGGAAAAGGGAAGGCTGCTCATTCTGCCTTACCCGTTGATCGACAAGGAGATTTCGAGGCTGTCCGGGAGGCTGTGATAGAGGCTTACAAACTGAGCCCTGAACATTGGCGCCATCAGTGACGTGGGCAAGTTAAGCCCTCCACGCAACCTTGGGCTGACTGGGCTTTTCAGAAGGATAGGCTCTACACCCTCTGGCTTGGGGCTGCAAAGTGCACTACCATCGAGGACCTCCACGAGCTTGTCAAAATTGAGGATTTCCAAAGGCATGCCCCACCAGAGCTCTCTCTCTACATTACCGAGAAGAAGCCGACAACCTTTAGGGCTTGTGTGAGTATGCCGATGAATACGAGCTCGTCCGGCATAACTCAGGGTCCCAGCGCACTGCTCCACCCCCTGCCACAGCTCTAGCTGGCAAGTCTAAGCCCAAGCAAAAACCATCTTCTTCCGCCAAGTGCAACCTCGGTGGCAAATCCAACCACACTGACGCAGACTGCCCGACAAAGCAGTCAACACCAGCGGCTGCCCCTTCGGATACGAGCCCTCAGTCCAAACCCAAGGGTAAAGGGCCAAAAAGGAGTTTTGCCATAGCATACTGTGAGGTTTGCAAGGTCTACGGCCACACTAAGAACTACTCACAATGCCTTGCCGAACCTCAGCTCCAAACCCAGTTGTCCTCTCCATCGCTACTCAGGGCGCATCGCGGGGGCGGCCTGCAGAAGGGGAGATCACCGTAGCCCCACTTGAAGGAGGCACCCCTCCACAGTTGGTCCGAGCATTCGAGGATCCGGGTTCAGATGTTTAACTAATCTTGTGGCACCAGGTACCCGCTGGCGCCCAAGTCCGGCAGGATGAGCGTATGACTGTCCCGTGGATTGAGAGAGTCACCAGGGACCTCCCCACGGTCGTGTTGAGAGTGGCAATGCCCCCCAGCTCAGACCAAAGGAGTTGCAGGCTTGGAGTTCACGATTGGACTTCAGGCCGTTGGAGGGCTATGACCTGCTCCTGGGTAGGGACCTCCTGGAGGGAGTGCAGCGTGTGCCCTTAAGGTGCATGACAGCAGCTGAGCCTGAGCCAGAGCCTGAACCTTTGGATATAGCACCTGTAGAAGGTGACTAGTGGCTTGCTGGCATTGACCTGTGAGAATTAACCTGGCTAAAGGAGGAGGATCAAGAACCCTCGTCTCCCAGCCATGAGTCCGAGCCTCGTACACAAGACCCTACTGTGCTGCTTACCACCTCCGTGGATAGCTCTCCACCAAGCACCAGCTCAGGGGACCCAGGAGGCACCAGTGAGGCTCCCGTCACCCCAGCCACCCTAAGGAGCAGGACCGAGCTCATCCGTTACCAACAGTTGGATGAGACCCTTAACCCTTATCGGGAGGCGGCCTATTTGGATGAAGCAGAAATAGTGAACCTCTCTAAGGAGAACTTCTTGTTGAAGGATGAGGTGCTCCTCAGAGTCACCCGAGGTGCCCACGAACCCGCTGAAGTGCTACACCGGCAAGTAGTTGTTCCCCGTAACCTTAGATTAGCTGTGTTGCGCATGGCCCATGAGGGACTGGGAGGACACTTTGGCATGAAACGCACTACCCAGCAAATCCAGCGTCAATTCTTCTGGCCAGGCCTGCCCAAGAGTGTTAAGGCTTATGTAGCCTCCTGCTTGCCCTGCCAGGTCGCTGGGAACCCAAACCAGGTAGTGCCAAGGGCGCCTCTCCAGCCCATCCCTTCTGCGGGCATTCCCTTCCATGATGTCTTGGTAGATTATGTGGGTCCCATGCCACGGAGTAAACATGGAAATTGTTACCTACTGACAATGATTGATCGGTTCACTCGATACTCAGAAGCCGTTCCAACCCGAAGTGCCAAAGCCCGCCACGCTGTCAGAGGACTGACCCAGTTCTTCTGTAGGTTTAGTTTCCCTGCCACCATTCAGTCGGACAAGGGCCCCCACTTCATGACAAAGGAGTTTAAGAAGGCGATGGCCTGCCATGGCATTCGCCACCGGACCTCTACAGCCTACCATCCAGAGAGCCAGGGCCTTGTGGAACGCTCCCACCAAACACTGAAGACAGTCTTGACAAAGTTGGGAGAGACTAGCTCCCCTGACTGGGAGGAAAATTTGCCCTACGCTCTGTTTGCCCTCCGCCAGGCACGTTCAGAAACCACCGGGTACAGTCCCTTTGAGCTGCTATATGCTCACTCCACACGTGGCCCCCTAGATATACTCTACGAGGCTTGGGAAAACCCCACCAAGGCCTCCTGGCTGGAAGAGCTGCCGGACATACAGGCTAAATTACGGGTTGCATGGGATGTTGCCAAAGCTTCAGAGACGGTGGCGCAGAGTAGTATGTAGAGTCGGGTGGATCGGGAGACTCAAGACCGGAGTTTTGAAGTGGGAGACCAAGTTCAGGTTCTCTGCACTGGAGATCAGAGGCCTCTAAGCACAAGGTTCATGGGCCCCTACAAGATTCTGGAAAAGAAGGACACATTAAACTATCTAGTGGATTGCGGCACTAGGTGGGCTAAGTGGCTCCATATCAATCTCCTTAAGCCCTACCACCAGAGGAGCGAAATGGTGGGGACAGTCACCCAGGTTTCCTCACCCCAGAGTAATTCGGAGGTCCTAGCCAATTTTGAACTGATCACTTCTGCACTAGATACGGCGAAGAGAAATGACATCAGGGAATTACTCCTTCAGCATCCATAGGTCATGCGAGACACGCTAGGTAGCACCCAGCTCTTGGAGCACAAGATTGAATTGCTTGAGGGAACAAGCCCCATTCGGCAAAATTATTACCGGCTTAACCCCCAGGGGGCAGAACGGGTGGCGGCACAGGTTAAACTACAACTCAACTTGGGTCTCATTGAGGAGAGTGAGAACCCTTGGGCATCCTCTGTAGTCCTGGTGCCAAAGGAGGGGGGAGGAGACCGACTCTGCATTGACTTTCGCAAGTTGAATGCAGTGACCAAACTGGAATCCTACCCGCTCCCGTGCATCGAGGATTGCTTGGAGAGCCTAGGTGAATTTCCACTCCTAAGTAAGATAGACCTAGAGAAGGGTTACTGGCAGGTACCATTGGCCAAGGAGTCACGGCCCCTGACAGCATTCATTACACGGGACGAGCTTTACCAGTGTCGGGTGATGCCTTTTGGTCTACGGAACGCACCTAGCTGTTTCCAGAAACTCATGAACAAGGCGCTAGCAGGGATTCCTAATTGTGTGGTCTACCTAGACGACATTGTCATCTACTCCAAAACGTGGGACGAACACCTCCAGACCCTAAAGAAGGTGCTGGGTGCACTCCAGAAAGCCAATTTGGTCATCAACCTGAAGAAGTGTACTTTGGGAGTGTCTGAGATCACATACCTGGGCCACCAGGTAGGAGGGGGCAAAATAATGCCAAAGGATGCCAACATTCTTGCTATACAGAATATGCCCTATCCAAAAACTAAGAAGGAAGCCCAACGGTTCCTGGGGATGGTGCAGTACTTCAGGAGATTTGTGCCAAACTTCTCCCAAGAAGCGGCTCTCATCACTGACCTATTCAAGGGAGATAACCAGTTCCGCTGTACAGAGGAATGTCGGGAGGCCTACAACCATCTGAAGAGGGTCCTCATGAGTCGCCCGGTGCTCTGCACACCTGATTACTCTCAGCCTTTCTCAATCGCAGTAGACGCCAGCGATGTAGGGGTGGGTGCTGTCCTCCTCCAGGAGGAAAACCAGGTGCGCCACCCTGTCTCCTATTTCTCAAAGAAATTGAACCCAGCTCAGACGAGGTATAGTACGATCGAGAAGGAGCTACTTGGCATGGTCTTAGCCCTTAAACATTTTGAATCCTACCATGCTGACCATAAGTTCCCACTGACAGTCCTGACGGACCATAATCCTTTAATCTACCTCACTCAGTTCCGTAACAAGAATAAGAGGCTTATGATGTGGTGTATGGACCTCCAGGACTACAACTGGAAGGTTGAGCACATCAAGGGCACGGACAATAAGATAGCCGATGTGCTCTATCGGCATTAGTGCCCGATGCACAATGCCTTGTATATATAGAACTTAGACTGTAGGTTGTATGAATGTTGTATTGAGCCTTGGTGGCCTCCCCAGCTTCGCAAACTGAGGAGACACCTTGGCCCCATTTTGTTTTTTCATGTATTTACCTCTGTCATTTTGGATGTTGTATTGAGCCTTGGTGGTTTCCCCAGCTTCACAAACTGAGGAGCCACCTTGGCCCCATTTTCCTTTATTTATTTATTTGTTTTATTTTGTCCTCTTATTTTAATATTTTTTTATGACATTTGCTTTGTTTTGCTTTAGTTAGTGTCATGCCATTATTTGTTCCTTTGCTTATGTTCCATATGCACTCAATGAAAATTGTTTCATGCCTGTCGCTGCGCTAGGTCACTGTTGAGTTAAACTAGTAATACATGCCATTTTGTTAAGTGACTGCCTTGTAGCCCACTTGCTTACTCTAATTGGCACTTAAAGTTAACCTCGCAGTAATTTATTTAGAGATTTTGACCCTAGAGGCAGCTTAGCAATTAGTTTAAATTTGTGGTGAGGCTCACTTGGTGTGGGGGCACTGAGTCAAATGGCTCCAGACCTTGCTTGCAGAGTTCTTGACCCGTTTAAGGACAAAATCTCTGCTAAAATGGGTGGCTGTCAATCGTGGTGGTCTATCCGCCATTTTAACCTCCCATATGAGAGAACCTGCCCCGGGAATTTGAATGAATGCAGCTTGGTTGCCCATACCCGGAGTCTCGCCACATACCCACCTACCTGGAATCGTCTCCTCCTCAAGGTCTCTTACTTTCAGACGCCACCGCAAGACGACAGCGCCAAGTTGGCACCCCCCAAATGGGGAATCGTAATGCAAGTCTAGGCCTAAAACACAAGGGATAAAAGGCCACTGACCAGTAGAAAACCCTCCAAGGAAGAGACCCCCCCCCCCCCACCTTCGAGGGATGAGCGAGAGGAACGGAGGCGTGGGTGGCCGGTCTTCACCAACTGAGAGCCTTCGGAGGTGGACGTGCTGTCTTCTGTCCGCCCCTTCTGAGATGCAACTGTCTCTCCCTTAAAAGGTAGGTGTCTGTTGTATGAGAACCTCGTACCTAACCTATCCTTCCTTCGTCCCCATGATAGCATCCCATCCTTCCCTCCTATCCGTACAGAAAGAAATCCTATCCACCGACCCTTTGTTCCTCTCCCTCTCCTGCCCTCCGGCGTGCCCTCGTGGCGGGCCTGGCCCAAGACCATCTCCCCTCACCTGAGCGTAGCCTCTCTCCATAATGTCTAAGTGCTAACCGTTAATAAATATAGCTGTGGCCGTGTGTAATTCCTGTAAGACTTATTGCTACGTCCATTAGTAGAAATAATCTGTATAAGTCAAATAGTGCAGTGTAAGTAAATGGCTAAGTGGATTAGCGTATCTGTGCATATTAACTAGTCTTTAATTGTCGTAAATTTCCCTTTCAGGGACGAGAGTACCCTTGCTGAACTTCCACGTAATCTGGTTACGAACCAGATAATCGTACACATTCCTCTCCATAACATGCCCCTTGCAGCTTCAAGCTCCAGCGGTTAACCACGGTTAACCAAAAGAAATTTCATGTACTTAACATCCTATCCGTTGTGCCTTCTTTAATTGTAAATAGAATTATTAGATACAGTATTGCCGGTATTTAGTGTCTGTATGCCGGCTGGCGACCTCCAACTTCCCTTAATTTAACTATATAAATTAGGATACACGTTTGCTAATAACTAATGAAGGCCTGAGCAGACGTAAATCTTAAATATATATATATATATATATATATATATATATATATATATATATATATATATATATAAGACAATTTCTTTCTATCTGTTCGTTATGCACGCCAGACTATGAAAGCTAGGGATACCAAATTTCTACCATAGACTCCCCTTCCACCCAGGAAGGTTTTAGTCAATATCCAGAATTTGAGAGCCGTTTCTAAGGGAATCATAACCCCCTTTTTCATCCTACCTCATTTTTTTTACAACTTTTGGAGTTGACAGTAATGGCTATCAAATTTTTACCATAGAACCCCCTCCCACCAAGGAAAGTTGTGGTTAACTACGAAATTCGTAGAGCCTTTTAAGGGTCATAACCCCCTTTTTTTATACCCACTCATTGTTTACAAATTTTGGAGCTAATAGCTAGGCCTACCAAAGTTTTACCATAGACCCTCCTCCCCAAGGAAGGTTTTAGTCAAAATCCGAAATTCGAGGCGCCATTTCTTAGTGGGTCATAAACCCAATATTCATAACCCCCATAATTTTTTACAGCTTTTGGAGTTGACAGCTAGGGCTAACCAAAATTTTACCATATACTCTCCTCCTAGCCAAACCCCCCCCCCCCACCCCCGGGAAGATTTTAGTCAAAATTCGTAATTTGAGAGCCGTTTCAAACGGGATCATAAACCCCCTTTTTTATAACCCCAAATTTTTTACAACTTTTGGAGTTGACAGCTAGGGATACCAAATTTTTACCATAGACTCCCCTTCTCCCTAGGAAAGTTTTAATCAAAGTACAACATTCGAGAGCCGTTTTTAAGGGGGGGTCATAACCCCCCTTTTTCATACTCCCTCATTTTTTACAACTTTTGGAGCTGACAGCTAGGGCTACCAAATTTTTACCAACCAAATTTTTACTATAGACTTCCCTCCTGGGTGGTGCAGATTCCACCTGCCCTCCCCCGCCCCCCCCGGCCACCCCCCCTTTGGGAATTAGTGCCCAAAGGGTCAAAGATGGGCCTACTGCATTCAAATTTGGTACCATGAGTTATCATAAGGACTGCAAACCCATTTGACATCAATATCAGAGTTTAATTATAGGCTGAGTTTTATCGAGGGCCGTTTAAAGGGGGCCTAGTGACGAAAATCTATCCCGAGCAACCTGTCGCAGCAAATATGCACCTGCTGTCGGCCGGCAGTACGTGACTGAACCGGTCAGTGATGCAGTAGCATTGTATCTCCAGGTCATTTAGAAGTGTATGTGCGTTCAGTAACACGTCCTAAGGACGGGTACAGCTGCTAGTATGTTTTACGTTATTCTAACTTCAACTTCATGACAATCGCCATTGTGCGACAAATTTTTATCCAGTTGTCAATCATCTTGAGAGATATATCCCGTGTTATAAACCGAGAATATGGTGTTTTGAATTTATGAATAAATATCATTTGTGCCCACATACACTGCCTTGACATATTCTCGAACAGACAAACGGACATATATATACGTACACATTATATGTATACACATATGTATATGATATATATCAAAGAGAGAGAATCATGAGTTTTGGGTACAGTCTTTCTAGTGGGCAATTCAAATTAAATGTTGAAGTATATGTGGCATTTTTAATTTGAAGACAACACTTCTCAGTTTTTTTATTCCCTTTGCATTCTAATGACTAAGACTCAAATTGACAAGATAAGAATTATTGGAGTTTAGTTTTATCAATTATTCATTACCAACGGCTGGTTCAGTCATTAACTCTGATCAGTAAAACTTTGAGAATGGAAAAATTTGATACAAGCAAATTAATATATATTAAATGAATCCAGACATATTACAGGGAATCTTCCTCAAAGCTTCATCGCTTCATCAACCACCTTGGGGACAACTTCAGTATCTTTGATAAGGTCACCTACAGTTGAGCTTTGCCATGTACATCCACAAACATTCTGGTTTACAGCCCTGTTGTTGCTATTGGCATTCAGCAGCATCCTTAAGGTTGTTATTCTGGGCACATGGTATTTCAAAATTAGAGGCTTGCATGATCCTCTGAACATTTGAATGTATACCCCTGCGGTCCTTGATTTCTTGGATCCCCTGGTGACGGTGAGCTTCCTCACCAGAAGAGCAGCATGCAGGCAGGCATGTTGGAGGAAATAAGACTCTCGGCAGTACTGTCTTAGGCACCTTTGGGTTACCCCACTGGTAAGGATCACCTGAAAGACTTATGCTTCTCTTTTGGAAGCTTCCCACTGTCTTATATTTGGGGTATAGTTTATTTATCAGGCATTATAATATGATAAAATATGTAGATCATTAATTACTATAGAGGTGTGAACGGCAATGCCGACAAAGCTACCTTGGATGATAATACACCAAAGGTTTAGTGCCATCCATAGCATAGCGTGATCAGTGGTCCAGTTCAAATGGTCATTGAGTTCTTACTTAATCTCTACAGACCTTTCAGGAACCTTGTCCTGATTCCTTAATCACGCATGATATTTTTCATGTGTCCACATTATGATGAGCCGCCTGTCACTGAAAGCCTTCTTGTATCGAAAGCTGTCCTGGCAAAACTTAATTACTATTATGAGACAGAGGTTGTCAAATAATGGATACTTCAGCAAGTGTGAAAGAGAAAGTGATGGGGGAGACAACTGAGGACTTCCAAACATACCGAGAACATCGGAGAATAAAAAAAAAACACGAATATTTACCCCGAAATTAACAACAGAATACCCTACAGACAAGAAGCAGATGTTATAATGGATGATCTTCACAAATGGGGTAAAACTGAGGGAGCCTTACCAGAGAGTACTTTTTTGTTACTATTAAAATGGTTTAACCAGACCACTGAGCTGACTATCAACTCTCGTAGGGTTGTCCCAAAGGATGTGAGTGAAATACTGTACCAGGTCAAGGCCAGAGGCCAAGCACTGGGTCTTTTCAGCTACCCCAACCTGCTCTTATGATGAGGAACAGCACCTCTCCCCCCCCCCCCCCCCCCCCCCCCCCCCCCCCCCCCCCAGGGGACACAAGGAACTGAGGGCCAATTGGTCTACAGATTTAAATGTTTGAAAGAGGGGCCCCATTTGATATTGGACACGAATGTCAACCCTGAGGGTGCGACTTCAGACCTTTTGCGCCAATGAGGACATAAATCGCTATTTTGTATAGGTGTAACTTAAAAACCTAATCTCTAAGTGCTGAATTGGTGAGCATTCCATTACAACAACCCACTCTAAATATTCAGGTGTCTTCAGATTTATGTTCTCCCCTCTAGAATTGCATTGAAAGCCATTAGGACTCTTAACTCTTTACTGAGGATCTGATCTCATGAAGCTCCCGAGACGATCTCAGAGATCCGTCTGAAAAAATCAAGTTCGTTGTTGCTTAGCTCTTTGCTTTTTATCTTTGTTTCCGAATTTTCTATTTTCCCGCCTTCATCAGCCTCCATATTGGAATCTAATTTCATTTTCGATTTAGTGTAACGATGATTTAGCGTTAAGGATCCGAAGAGGTATAGAAAATTAGGGAAATTTTGTCTTTGAGTAATAGATGTCACTTGTACACTGGCATTTAAAAACAATTATAATACACACATATATATGCACACACACACACACACATACACACACACACATATATATATATGTATATATGAATATATATATATATATATATATATAATAATATATATATATATATATAGATAATATATATATATATTATATATATATATATATATATATATATATATATATATATATATTAATGATTTGTAATGTTTCATTTAAATTCAGCACCTCACGCAAATGTACATTTTTCAAATTCCATATCCAATATGTAAATCCAGGAAGTGCTCAGTTAAAATTGTGATTTCATTTTCAACACATGCCACTGGTAATCTATAACAGTTTACCCATTTATGCGAGTTAATGTAAACATAAAACCCGTTACCTCATACCAATAGTTATTGAGTGATTATAGTGAATACACTGTAGATAGACTGAATCGATAGAGATTGGCAATATAGCGTGGACTGTATGGTCACATTAGCTCGGTGTATGTAATTTGAATACAAAGCCACGAGAGAAGTTACGATGTCATTGTAGCTTGATATTAAAACGATAAATAATCCTCTGGAATAATTCTTTTGGATTTGAAACTTCTAGTGGAGTTATGATGCAGTCATTACTTCTGCATGTACTAAGGCCCTCTTCCCGTGACAGTATCACCTGTTGATCTGAATTACAATATAGACGACAATAACGTATCCCATATAAATTCCCAAAAATTCCAAAACTTATGGAATCGCTTTGAATTTAGTCTCCTTCGCTTTGTGGGATCATCCTTGGAGTTCTCTCTGTCCTAACGTCATTGTTAATTTTTTCCAGAAATATGGAAGTGCTTTGAATTCAGTCTCCTTCGCTTTGTGAGATCATCCTTGGAGTTCCCTCTGTCCTAACGTCATTGTTATTTTTTTCCAGAAAAAGTTAAAGGAAAGTCTAATTGTTCTTCAAAACATTTGACCCTCGGTGAATAGAGAGCAAAATGTCAGCAGCGCTAAATATCTTATTCTTACTCCCATTAAGATTCACAATAGCTTTACGTTTTCTACATATTTTTATTCGGTCGCAATTTGTCCTTATAAGCCAGGAAATGCCTAATCCTTCTTTTCGACGACCCTCCCACCCTCACTTCCCTTGGCGATCTGCTTTACTTTAAGATCAATTCGCTCCTGACAGCACTCGAATTTGTTCCTGTCTCATCTTTGCGTTATCAAAGATTATGGTCTTTCAAGAAGAAACGATCGCCGCTGAGATTCCATTGATCTGTTCTTCTTCTTGCTTAACTCAGCGTCTTTTCTTCCCCAACGAAGAGTTACGTACCTTTACTAAATAGTACTACACAGAAAAAGTAACACCTGGGACTCATTCATCCTAACTTGAATACAACGGCCTCTCCCGCTGGGAGCTTACTCAGTCAGACCTCGATTGAATATCAATATATATCTACGTAATGCACTTCCGTGCTTTGTGGCAGAGAAAGTCAGAGCACAAACATCTGACATACGAAAGACATTTGTAAAGAATGAAAAGGTAATCCTATAGAAGACGAGTCCCAGCATCTTGTCATCTCGAAAATTGCTGACATAAGTGAAAGAATTGGTTAAAAAAATCATCAGAGGACTCTCTCTCTCTCTCTCTCTCTCTTCTCTCTCTCTCTAAATAAATAAATAAATAAATAAATAAATAAATAAATAAATAAATAAAGTAAAAATACTGATAATTTCTATTTACTCGCTTCAGTCGTGGATGAGCTTAAATGTATTTTTTGATGAACATTTTGGACAAAAAGCCAGACCGAAATTGGTAGCAGCACATCCATTTAGGGGAAGCGAACGTGCAAACTTCTCTGGCGTTTCAGCAATGACATGAAATTAAATGAACATCTGAGCGTTTAGAGTCGGTGTTTGCAAGCAGAACCTCCTGAAGTTTCTGTTTAATGGTGAGTGACGTTTAACAGACGTGCCGCCATTAGAATTCGGGGCCGACACCCAACGTCCTTCCGGCAGCGAATATGAAATGAGGGACTGAAAAGGAACTTTCTTGTTGTATCTAAATAGATTATTGTATTACAGAGCAGTTGATGCCGCGCTTTCCGTCGCTGTTCGCAGAGTTCATCATTAGTTCCCCCTTTCGCTTTTACTCTCACTTTTTCATAGAATTTAATTCGCTTTAGATATACTTGAACCGTGTAAGTGAGAAATGACTTGACATTTAACTTCCATTTTCTATCTCCTCAGTGAGGCAGTGATGTTATCGTTTGTTTGTTATGTAATACAAAGAACAAGATGTAATTAGGAAGTCATACAATCAATCCTCCTCGCTTTCCTTATTTAGCTTTTTCTTTCTCTACTTACCTTTCTCCTTGCTAAATTTTTTTTTTTTATGTTTTCCCACGGTGTGTTGATGTTTCGTAAGTTGTTTTTTCTCTTGTGAAACTTAATGAAATATGAAAAGTGTCAGATGCTCTACAGCATGATATTAATTAATAATAATGCTCATAAGTTAAGTATATCTTAGTTTTACCAGACCACTGAGCTGATTAACAGCTCTCCTAGACCTGGCCCGAAGGATTAGATATTTTTACGTGGCTAGGATCCAATTGGTTACCTAGCAACGGGACCTACAGCTTATTGTGGGATCCGAACCACACTATATCGAGAAATGAACTTCTGTCACCAGAAATAAATTTCTCTGATTCCGCGTTGGCCGAGACGAGGGTCGAACCGCGGACCACCGGATTGGCGAGGAACTAATAATTCTTATAATAGACGCCCATCGTAAAGGGAAGTCGTAACTGTATTGAAAGGTACTTCATGTCTGGGTAGATCTAGGGTACTCATCCGCGGCATCGTAGACTATGGCAGTCGCGGTTTTTCTTTGCAGTTTTACCTACTGAACAAGAATTTTAAGTAATATTTATTCGGACGACTGTAATTAAAACCAAAACCCCAGGGGCCAGTACTAAACACGGCGAAATACATTGGACGGCCCCCAATCCCTAGTGGATGTCGTATCCGCGGTTACGTTCCTTGCAGTCCGTGCGGACTGCATCTGTAGAAATACCCATGTCTGTAGCGTCGAGAATTTTGATCTTCCGAGTGAGAATCTGGAATTTCCTATCATTTAGGCCATTGCTTCAGTTTAGCATGTACTTTCCAACTGTAGTCTTATTGTGTGCACTCATGCAATCTGATCTGTCGTGACGTTTTTGTAAGAAAATATAAGTAATCATTTTAGGAATTTGCTGTATATCAGTATGTGCATCGCTATCATTTTCTTCGTTAAGGACTTCCATGGCTGATTTTATTCAATTATTTTCTTTCTAGGTATTTCCAGGTCATGAAGAATCTGGTGTGTATGAAATAAAAAACGAAAATACAAGTACATTAAAAGATTCCTTTTTATTTCTTCTCTTCTGATTTGTTCCTCCTATACCTGTCTCCCGAACATGAAAGATAGGTTCCACTATTTTTTTTTTTTTTTTTTAAGTACCGACAACTTCACCTATTAGTTCACCCCGCCAGCGAGATTGGAAAGTTACCCAACTGGCCGATTATCTCCAAATATTTTTGAAGCATTTGAGGCTGATTGGAATGTTTATCGAGAACTTTTTTTCAGTTATGGTTGCATCCCAAAGTCACTGGTGGATTTCAGTTAATTTTTTGTTTCTCCTTTTTTTTGTGGAAGAAACAACAGAGTTCGTTCGCTTTTGGAATCAGTCAGGATGTAAGTATATGTGTGAACTGCCATTCTTCTCTTTTTTTATCAGTAGAATCTCGGTGCGTTATTTATGGCTTCAAGTTAAGTTCCTTGAGGTGTAAGGTTTGGGCCGATGATGAGCCTAAAGGGGCCGGTTGGGATGTAGATGAAGATTGTTGAACCTGGCGTGACAAGAAATTCGCAGGCTTTTAAATTTCCGTGATGTTGTGTCACCCTTCGCTGTCTTTGATTGGAAAATAATGTAATATCTCTGGTATTACTAAAGGTTTACTATCCACGAGCATTTTACAATTTGCTGTTTAATTTTGGGACAATCGGCACCGCGCGGCGAACCTGTCCCTTATTTTTATGCAAAGACACGTACCACTGTTTTATTGTCTCCATGGAAATTAGAGTAAGTTTAAATACTTTCAGGACTTCACAGGTCAGGGGCATATTTATTTCTGCCCAGTTGATTCAGTTACTACAGGTGTGTGGGATTGTGGGCGCTTAGGAATGTTAATTCTCACAACATATTTAGGATTTATGCGAATATTATGTTTCACTGAACACTTGAGAAAATTGTGTTCGCGTAGAAAGTTTACTATTATCTACAAAGTATTTTTATGATTTTCGGCAGTGAAATATTTCTCTTATTAGAAGAAGAAGATAAAGAAAAAAAAGACGATATTCTTATCAATGACTCAGAACTGCATACTCTGCAGACAGCCTCTTGACATCTGTATGTTATATGTCAAGATACATTCACTAATTCTCTCTGCACTTACTTTCAGTTGAGGCCAACTTTTCTATCCAAAGTATTGTCTCAGATTCGCCTTTGCATTTCCGTTATTTGCCCTTTTTTTTCACTTGTTTACTCTTTTTGCATCCGCTTTTATACTGTCCTCTCTTCTGTGGTGTAACTACACCTCAAACAGTATAACAATTCCTTCACTAAATGGGTGAAAAAAGTAACAAAGCTCTCTCTCTCTCTCTCTCTCTCTCTCTCTCTCTCTCTCTCTCTCTCTCTCTCTCATTTATTCCTGTTTTTGTACATATTTAGTTTATCAAAAAGCAAAGCATAAAAAGCTGCTTCAAGTTCTCGACCAAAATATTAACATCACGTCCTCCACCCGTTCTTAATAGCAATTGATAAGTTCACTTCCAAACATGTCAGCTCTTAAAAGCAATCACATTCTCTACTTTTCTGGCGAAAACTGAGTGCACCGAACTCATTCCAAGGAACTATTTAGTCTCTTCCTTTAGTTTCATGTCCATCAAGCAACGCAGTTCCTACTCAAAAACTTGAAATCTCACGTAAATAGTTTCATTCTATTTGATTTCCAGATCTTTTTCAGCTGCCCATCGCCTGAAACTTTCCTTTGTTTATGTTTTCACTGAATTCTATCTCGAGAAAACCGGTTTTAGCCTCTTTACCTTTATCATCTCTCCCCTCCCCTTTTGCATCTCCTGCGTTTACGTTACTTATGTTTATTTGATTAAGTTTGGGTCCCGTCTCTAAATATGTGATCCATTCTAATAAGCAGTTTTTGTCTTTTGTGTGGTTTTTGCCAATTAAAACCGTATCATCTGCATTTTCTGTCAACTTTTTATGATTATTCTAATCATCTCGGAACCATTTTTTCATCCATGAGAGGGCAAACAGCATAGGTTAAAGAACATTCCCTTGTATGTAGTACCTAATTGTTTACTAGAAATTCACTTGACTTAAACTCCATCAGTATTAACTTTCCATCTACTTCGTTCATGTGCTTAGTCTCATCGAATATATATCTCTGGAAAGACCCACTGGTCCAGTAACGCTGGTGCGATTCCCATACAAATTTACTTCCGTTATAGAAAGGGTATGTCTCTGTTATGTGGAGTTTATGGCTTTTCACTTTTTGAGAGAAAGACAAAATTATCCATAATCAATTCCTGTTAATACATCTATCTATATATATTTCTTTCATTTTATTCCAGTTACATAAGGCTAAAAGTATAAGGATATAATTCAAAACTACTTTCCTGTATACTCATTCATGATGAGCTTTAATTTTTTGAAGCACATTTTGTACAAAGACCAGACCAAAATTGGTAGCAGCACATCCATTTAGGGGAAGCGAACGCGCAAACTTCTCTGGCGTTTCAGCAATGACATGAAATTAAATGAACATCTGAGCGTTTAGAGTCGGTGTTTGCAAGCAGAACCTCCTGAAGTTTCTGTTTAATGGTGAGTGACGTTTAACAGACGTGCCGCCATTAGAATTCGGGGCCGACACCCAACGTCCTTCCGGCAGCGAATATGAAATGAGGGACTGAAAAGGAACTTTCTTGTTGTATCTAAATAGATTATTGTATTTCACAGCAGTTGATTCCCGTCGCTGTTCGCAGAGTTCATCATTAGTTCCCCCTTTCGCTTTTACTCTCACTTTTACATGAAATTTCGTTCACACATAGTTTATTCTTTGTAGATATATTTCAACCCTGTAACTGAAAGAAATCCGCACATTTATTTCTATTCATCTTAATTAGTTTTACGGTTTGTGATGTTTGTTGCATAATTACTGAAATATGTCGAGGGAAATATTTAACCTTAATGAGCCCGAGTTATCATACTTTGTTATATAATTCAAAGACCAAAATGTATTAATGAGTCCTTGCCACCACTGCTGCTCCCCTTCCGTATTTAACATTAGTTTTTATCTCCATTTACCCATTCCCTCAATTCTGTTTTTGTATTTTTTCTTTTTCCATGCTGTTACTTAAGCACTTTTTGTGTCAATGTGTGTTAATCTTCCGTTCGTTGTTTTAGTTTCCTCTGAAAGTTATGGAAATATGAAAATTTTACATATATTTAAACATTATAAATAATAATAATAATAATAATAATAATAATAATAATAATAATAATAATATATGTTCTGTTAAAAAAATGGCATTCTCGGACTGGGCATTTGTACTGGTAAACCACCCTGGTTCTCTTCAGAGGGTCTTGCACCGAGGGGGCAGGGTTGTTCTTCATAATCAGGTTACTACTGTGCATTTCAGGGACCGCGAGTCGTCGTTTTCCTCAAATATCTTTCAAACTAATGATTTGATGGAAATGGTACTTTTGACACTGTACAACACCCCTCCCGCTAATGTTTGGTGATATAGTGCATTGTCAAATGGAGTTAGTTAAGGCATTTACTCTCAACTTTTAAAGCCAAACTCTCAGGAGTCAACAGGACTCATCTGCAGAATCGAACGTCCGCTATCCCCCATCTCTTCCCTCTCCCTCACTCCCTCCTTCCCTCTCTCTCACTCTTTATTTATTGCTGTTTTTCTCATCTCTCCCCCAAATGCCTCTCTCTAATTGACAGTATGCAATAAATACCATTTTCCATTCTATTTCTCAATACCAGCAGATAATTGGAGAGTTCAAAATGAAAAGGATAGCGAGATTTGACGTAACGACCATAATAATAATGGTTAATTTTTCCCAACGTTATCTGTTAATAACACTGTTAATTGTGTACTGGGTTGCAGATTAATCTGAATTAATTTTGGTTGCCTTATCATACCTGCTCGTAGTCAACACGTCGATACAAGGGGTGAAGGATTTGAGAGATCGTGATAATAGGTACATTATATCAAGGCCAAGAGAAAGAGGTCGTTTCCTCACATCCCCACAAACCCCATGTAGGCAGAGCTTTGTCTTATTGCTTCGTCAGGGAGAGAAAAAGAAAATGGGTATAATATGGGGGGAAACTACTATTGCGTGATCAGGAAAAAAAGAAAATGGGTATAATTTGGGGAAACTACTATTGCGTGATCAGGAAAAAAAGAAAATGGGTATAAGTTGGGGGAAACTACTATCACTATCATAATATCATTGTGTGTGTTTGTGTGTTTCTCTCTTTTCATATCACGCAAGAATTTCGTTTCTACTAATCTAACGCCAGTAATGTGGATGTAATCCTTATACCGTACCGAGTTTAGTGAATGAGGAGAGGATTATACATCTAGAATTATATTACTTATCATTAATGTAAGGTGACGATACATGCCTAATTTTAGATAGTCCAAAATAGGATTTTACTTATATTTCTTAGAATTGGGAGAGTCGTGTATGAGTCCTACAAACCTGAGATGTACACATCCCATCTTTTGAATCATTACCTTTACATAACGTTGCCTGCTCATTTCGTAGTTCTTCGTTTTTGGGGAATAAATGGAAAATTACACAATTTCCTTCTTGGTTTCCCGATACCTATGTATATTTACAGCCATCAACGCAATATACATATGGGATTATGCATTGCTATGTAGACTCAATAATATTGAGGAATTCTCAAGTCTACTTTTAGTTCACAAGTGCTTCTTTAAAGAAACCGGAGATGTTTACTTTATTATTACCCCTGTGACGGTCAGGTGAGCACTGAAAGGGTTTCCCACTCAAGACCTTAATTAATCAAGCAGGTAGTATCTCTTAAGAGGCATCGCCAACCCAGTTGGGTGGACCTTAATTGTCTCTCTTGGCCTTGGGGTGAACAGGGTGAATATCATTCGCTCTTTAGCCTACTTCCATTTACATAGCTTAAGAAAATACAATAACAATAATTAAATTATGGGCAGAGTTTTCCGTGTCGAAAATGATGACAATGGTTGCAGGTCCATAATGATATAGCGTGTGAGTTTATGGGCTTTAAATGTATGATAAAAGCTTTCCAACCTTGTGCTAGGTTCATCTTCAGTCAAATGAACATTATGACTTTAAAAACTCGTCGAAGTAAACTTCTGAACAGGACAATTCCACAACGAAGAACGCAAATGTATAATTAAATTAACACAGAATCTACAAAAACCAACATATTTATAACATCCAATACTACTCAATATAATGTAATAAACACAATACTACTCTAACTAATGTAATAAAAGGAAAGGGGCCCGCAGACGGGGAGGCCAGAAAGTGCGTTGAGGGAGGGATAAGGAGGGGAAGGGGGAAGGGAGAGAAGTAGGGAGGGGCGGGATGGGGATAAAGGACGTTCGAATATATAGGTTGGCGATGGTTGGCAACACCAGGTAAGTCCAGAGTAAACGCCTTAGCTAACACCATTTGACAATACACTATATTACCAAAAAATAGCGGGAGGTGTCTTGTACAGTGTCAAAGTACCTATAATTTTAATCAAATAATTAGTGAATCACAAATTTGACTTTTTTTCTCTTTGTCCAAAGGGCAGACGTTCCCTGTAAAAGAGTGTGATGTGTTCAAGTGCATACTTGGGGATATTCTGTGAATCATCTCTCTGTATTCACGGTCCAATATTATCTGGGTCGTTTTATCCACGGGGACGTTCGTGAAGAGTAACTTCACGTCCATCGAGATAGTGACTTCGCGTGGGTGTCGTTTTTAGGGCATCTGTTAACGTAGCAGAGGGCTTCTAGCTGTATTGTCTGGAACATAGGGAGTCAAAACAACATTCAGTTTCTTCGCAAGCTGGTACGTAGGGGGCAGGAATCTGGCTAATACTGTGGCGTAATGGGTTCCCTGATTTTAAACGTTCCCATATGTAGTCAAGGCCGTGGTTCCCTACGATCGGCGGAAGCTGGGTTGACAGTCTCGATGAACGTATTGGTCTATAACTGTACTGATATGCACTTCAGTACCTTGGCATTTATGGGTAATTTTTCATTTTCTTTCGTAATTTTAAACTTGAGTATTGTTGTGTGCCCTCATGAATGTTACGTGACAAAGATACAGAGAGAACAATGAACAAATGTATTTCAAAAAAAAAAAAAACACAAATGTAAGGAAGTGTGTGAAAACAGTTCAGCCCTCACATATCCATGAATGTAGTTTTTTCTTTCTGTTTTTTTTAGCCTTCCTCTAATAAGAGAAATTTTTTAGCGCTGAAGAAAATATAGAAATACCTCGTAGATAACCTTTAACTCCTCTGCGCGAACACGAACATAAATATCTTAAATGTTC
Source organism: Macrobrachium nipponense (assembly GCF_015104395.2). Lineage (NCBI taxonomy): Eukaryota > Metazoa > Arthropoda > Malacostraca > Decapoda > Palaemonidae > Macrobrachium > Macrobrachium nipponense. The sequence continues at coordinate 13,028,241 of NC_061103.1, read as the reverse complement.
AATCAAACATTTAAAAACACTTAACAATATCCATGCAAATCCTAAATCCTTTGTGAGAATTAACATTTCCAACCATATACACTCGAACACACTTGTAGTAATTGAGTCAACAAAGCAGAAAATAATAGACCCTTAACCTGTGGAGTCCTGAAAGTATTTTAAACTTAATCTCTTGCATGGGTGGCACAACAAAACAGGCGAACGTGCGTCTGCATAAATGTGAGGGACAGATCCACCTCGTGGTGGCGATTGTCCTAAAATTAAACTGCAAATTGCAAGACACCAAAGAAATTACATCATTTTCAATTCAGGTGACATGACAAAGGGTGACACCACAGCCAGAAAATGGGCAAAAAATCTCGTGAATTTTCTAGCCAGGTCAAGTTCAACAAAATCTGTAACCACTTTCGAATCTGCCCGTAAATAAGTACCATTTCAAAATCCATTGAACTCTTTCTCGACCCAAAGCCTACACCTAGAAGAACTTTGATTATAATCAGTACGGAACTCTGAGATTTTACAGATTAATAAAACAAAAAGAAGAATCACAGTCCACGTCCGGACTTACTTTCTGACTCATTCAAAAACCTACAGAACGCTGTTGACTCTTCAACAAAATTTCGTGGAAATCCTTCATTAATCTTTTTTACTTAGTGATGAAATGATGAAACACAAATCCTGGAAGACGAACATTCGAATCCAAATCTAGATCCACATCAAACTCTCATAAATGTCTTGTAGCATACGTCTCTCTCGCTAGTTAACTGAAATCTCTCAAAAATATTTTGAGACGAGCAATATGACCCTCGGCGGACGGATAACTTTCCAACCTGGCGGAGTGAATATATATGGTGAAGTTATCCTTGGTGAGACATCACTTTTCCAGCTAAAAGTTTCGTTTTTTGCCACTCGTGGAAAGACGAAGAACGCGACCACAGGATGGGAGCTCCCTCTTCTAGTTCACGATGATCACCATAACGAAAACACAAGTGGGAAGTTCACGTTCTCTTTGGGCGCCAAATCAAATGTGAAACAACGTCAACAGATTCTTCAGGTTACCCTGACCTTAGGACCTGGACAACACGGACCAAAAATTATGATAAAATGCATCTTTCAATAAAGTCATTAATGCTGAAAATGTAGCAGTTGTGTTAACCGAATTATGACAGAATTCTAATTCGGTTACTTATATGTTCTTAAAAGAAAAAAAGAATCACAATGTGTAGCATGCGTGATGGTACACAACACTAGCACAGTTCAAAATTGCGAAAATCTAGACAGCAAGTTGAAACATTACTTATAAATGTGAGAAAATTCAAGATTTTGTTCTCTGAATTATATAACAAACTATGACACTGGCTTATTCAGGTTGTATTTTCCCACGACATATATTAGTAAATATGCAACAAACATCACAAACCGTAAAACCAGTTAAGATGGATAGAAATAAATGTGCAGAATGTTTTCAGTTACAGGGTTGAAATAAATCTACAACGACTAAACCATGAGTGGATGAAATTTCATGTAAAAGTGAGAGTAAAAGTAAAAGGGAAAACTAATGATGAACTTTATGAACAGCGACGGAAAAGAGCTGTGAAATACAATAATCTATTTAGATACAACAAGAAAGTTCCTTTTCAGTCCCTCATTTCATATTCGCTGCCGGAAGGACGTTGGGTGTCGGCCCCGAATTCTAATGGCGGCACGTCTGTTAAACATCACTCACCATTAAACAGAAACTTCAGGAGGCTCTGCTTGTAAACACCGACTCTAAACGCTCAGATGTTCATTTAATTTCATGTCATTTTGCAGAAACGCCCCAGAAATTCACACTTTCGCTTCCCCTAAATGGATGTGCTGCTACCAATTTCGGTCTGGCGTTTTGTTCAAAATGTTCATCAAAAGATTAAAGCTTATAATGACTGATGTACTCGTATACATTTTTATTTCAGAGAGAGAGAGAGAGAGAGAGAGAGAGAGAGAGAGAGAGAGAGTAAAAATGTCAATCGTTCTTCATAATGGTATTAATTTATCGTTCTTAATATGGGACTTACATATACGGTAAATCTCACCACATATTAATTTTATTTCTACTCTTCAACCTCAGACTCTTTTGCATACAATTATTTCCGTCTCATTCTGTTCCAGTCCTTGGTTTTTACATTGTGGCCCTGTCACTTCATTTTATTCGACGATTCCTCGTTTTCCATCTAAATTCTTCACTTATCCTGTTAACACTTCCCTCCTCGAACTCAGTTGTCGTAATTACACATATACACACATACACACACACACACACACACACACACACACACATATATATATAATATATATATATATATATATATATATATATATATATATGTGTGTGTGTGTGTGTGTGTGTGTGTGTGTGTATGTATTATTATATTATTATTATATGCTGCTGCTGCTACTTTCATAACGCATATTTCTTCTCTATAACAATGAAATGTTATATAGGAGTGTTTGAAACATTTTCAGATTCCCTATTTAGCTTAGAGTGATAGGATGTTCCAAAAATGTATGTTCAGATTTCGCATAACATAATTTAAAAGTTAAGATAACATAGAATGTGAAAAGAGAGAGATTAACATTGTTCGTTCCAAGCTAGAAATTGTTTCCATAACTTGTCATCGCTCAAGATAAAGGAGAGGTCGAAGCCTCCGTTTTGTTTTCATAAAATGTCAACACGTCTGATAAGCGACTTCTGTTTGGAACCTGTAGAGCATACAACGTTCATGACTTGTTTCAAACGTGTATGTCTTTGCCGAATAATCACGTGGAAGGATTGCACCATCTTTCGTAAGATCGTTCTAGAACCTTCTATTTAAGCATACGTCATCTTTGGAAAATGACGTCATTTAGTTTTGCTTTCTTTGAAAATCATTATTCCTTTCGTACTGAATACTTCTTATCATCTTAAATCACATAATAATAAATGTTATTTACAATTGTAATTTCAATTTCTCTGTAGAAATTATTTTGAAAGAATTTTTATGAAAGTAACTGTCTCTCGGCCCCAAAACGTTTTGCGCAACGAAATACACTGTTCAGCTTCCGTACGAAAGGGACTTTCATTCTGACTTAGAACCCCATTGCATTTGTATCTCTCTCTCTCTCTCTCTCTCTCTCTCTCTCTCTCTCTCTCTCTCTCTCTCTCTCTCTCTCTCTCTCTCTCCCCATACTTGATATTACATAAACGTAAAGATTTAATACTTACTGAATGGTGACTTGTAAATTTTAGATTTCTTATTTCTTAGAGTTATTTACCATTATTTAGTGCTTACTGTGGAATCAAAACCTGTACAAGTGTGTAACGGCACCTTTTCTTTTTTGAAATATGAACTGTGTGGTGAAATTTTGGAGCTAGCTGCAGCAGAAACAATTGGTACCAAGGTAATGTGTTAATACAAGATGTTTTAGTTGCAACTAATAGTTACAGTGGTTTGGTGAAAATTCCAATTTTTACACATTGCAAATTTTTATGTTTTGTGTTTGTTTCATTTGAAGTGAATTTTTGTGTGCATTTATCTATTTTTCTTATTGAAGTTATTTTTTGTGCACATATCCATTTTTTCTAATTGAAGCATGTGTTTTTATTTTATATTCTGTGTAATTAGTACTTTTTACAATTTTGGTATTTGCCATATTTTTCTGTAATGTGTTTTCATTTCCATTCACAATTTAATCAACTTAATTGTTTTCAATAATTAATTGTTGCATATTTAATTGAATTTAACACTTGTGAATTAATTTGCATTTACTTAGAATTCTTTTCAAGTTTTATTGTTGTTTAGCACTCGTGAATTAATTTCCAAATTTTAATTATTGCCTAACACTTTCGAATTTCGATTGAATTAATTTTATTGAATTTTGTGATAAATTAACTTTGATTTAATTTTACTTAATTACTTCAAGAATTTATTAACCTTGCTTTGTTTTTAAGTAACAGTAAATTTCCCTAACATTGTGAATTTCACTTTTAAATTTTGAGTTTAATAATAATTTTTTGTATTTAAAATTGTTTAGAAGTGTTTTCTTTTTCACCAGTATACGCAAGTAAGTATATTTTTGTATAGGTAGAAACATAGAGTGGTAATTGAGCTGTTTTCCTTTAATTTAGTTGAAGTGAGGTAGAACCAGGGAAGTACTTAGACTTTTGAAATCAGGGAAATACTTAAACTTTTAAAATTGTTGATGGAGTGATGCCCTTTAATTAATTTGATTACATATAAGATTACCTCACACCTGTTTTAATGAACTCAGTCTGATATTCTACAACTGATAAATTGTTTAAGGGATCACTGTATTCAGTCGAGTTTTACCTGTGATGAAGGTTCAGGTGTCTGGCTGTTGGGAGGTGCTCATTCAATTAATGGTAAGCGTAATAACCAGATACTTGGCACTTCGTCACAATATATATATATATATATATATATATATATATATATATATATATATATATATATATATATATATATATATATATATATATATATATATGTATATGTATATGTATATAGAGTCCCATTTCCTCATCCTCTCATACATTTTGTAGGAAGTATGCTTTAACAGGTATTTTCTCCACCATTCTTAGTATCCTGTGTATACTTACCATACTTACCAAAAATTTTCTTTGGAAACCAATACTTCCAGTTAGCAATCATCTCTTCAGACTCAATTGCTCAAGAATCACTTATGTATTCCATGAACTCGGAACTTTCCAGGTCCACTAACTATCTGCGGCATCTACCTCTGCATTTAGTAGATGTCTTACTGCTGTCTTTCTTTGGCATCTACCTTTGCATTTAGATGTTTTACCGGTGTCTTCTGCAGCATCTAGATTTATATTTAGATGTCTTACCGCTGTCTTTCTGCAGCATTTACCTTCGCATTTGGATATCTTACCGCTGTCTTTCTGCAGCTTTTACCTTCGCCTTTGGATGTCTTACCGCTGTCTTTCTGCAGCATTTACTTTCCGCGATTTGGGATGTCTTACCACTGTCTTTCTGCGGCATTTACATTTGCATTGTAGATGTCCTTCCTGCTGCTTTCTGCGGCATTTACATTTGCATTGGATTGGTCTTACCCTGTCCTTTCTGGCTTTACATTTGCATTGAGATGTCTTACCAGCTGTCTTTTCTGCGGCATTTACATTTGCATTGAGATGTCTTACCGCTGTCTTTCTGCGGCATTTACATTTGCATTGAGATGTCTTACCGCTGTCTTTCTGCGGCATTTACATTTGCATTGAGATGTCTTACCGCTGTCTTTCTGCGGCATTTACCTTCGCATTTGGATGTCTTACTGCTGTCTTACTGCTGTCTTTCGGGGGCGGCATTTACATTTGATTGAGATGTCTTACCGCTGTCTCTCTGGCGCTTTTACATTTGCAATGAGATGTCTTACCGCTGTTTTTCTGCGGCATTTACCATTCGCATTTGGATGTCTTACCACTGTCTTTCTGCGGGCTTTTACATTTGCATGAGATGTCTTACCGCTGTCTTTTCTGCGGCATTTACATTTGATTTGGATGTCTTACATGCTGTCTTTCTGCGGCATTTACATTTGCATTGAGATGGTTCTTACCGCTGTCTTTCTGCGGCATTACATTTGCATTGGGATGTCTTACCGCTGTCTTTCTGTGGCATTTACCTTCGCATTTGGATGTCTGGATGTTACTGCTGTCTTTCTGTGGCATTTGCATTTAGATGTCTTACCGCTGTTTCTTTCTGCAGGCAATTTTTACATTTGCATTGAGATGTCTTAACCCTGTCTTTTCTGCGGCATTTAACATTTGCATTGAGATGTCTTACCGCTGTCCTTTCTCGCAGCATTACATTGCATGAGTCTTACCGCTGTCTTTCTGCGCAGTAAATTTGCATGAGATGTCTTACCGCTGTCTGTCTGCCGGCATTTACATTTGCATGAGATGTCTTACCGCTGTCTTTCTGCGGCATTATTGCATTGAGATGTCTTACCGCTGTCTTTCTGCGGCATTACCTTCGCATTTGGATGTCTTATGCTGTCTTTCTGCGGCATTTACATTTGCATGAGATGTCTTACCGCTGTCTTCGGCGGCATTACATTTGCATGGAGATGTATTACCGCTGTTTTCTGCGGCATTACCTTCGCATTTGGATGTCTTAATGCTGTCTTTCTGTGGGCATTTACATTTGGCACTTGAGATGTCTTACCGCTGTCTTCTGCGGAATTACATTGCATTGGATGTATCTTACTGCTGTCTTTTGCGGCATGTACATGGCATTGAGATGTTTACGCTGTCTTCGCGGCATTTACATTTTCATTGAGATGTCTTACCGCTGTCTTTCTGGCGGCATTACCTTCGCATTTGGATGTCTTAACTGCTGTCTTTCTGCGGATTTAAATTTGAATGAGATGCCTTACCGCTTGTTCTTTCGCGGCATTTGCATTGAGATGTCTTACCGCTGTCTTTCTGCGGCATTTACATTTGCATTGAGATGTCTTACCGCTGTCTTTCTGCGGCATTTACATTTGCATTGAGATGTCTTACCGCTGTCTTTCTGCAGCATTTACCTTCGCATTTGGATGTCTTACTGCTGTCTTTCTGCGGCATTTACATTTGCATTGAGATGTCTTACCGCTGTCTTTCTGCGGCATTTACATTTGCATTGAGATGTCTTACCGCTGTCTTTCTGCAGCATTTACCTTCGCATTTAGATGTCTTACCGCTGTCTTTCTGCAGCATTTACTTTACATTTAGATGTTTCCTTGCTGTCGGCCTGGGGGCAGCCTTTTTCTTTGGCATTTAGATGTCTTACTGCTGTCTTTCTGCAGCATTTTTCTTTGCATTTAGATGTCTTACTGCTGTCTTTCTGCAGCATTTTTCTTTGCATTTAAATGTCTTACTGCTGTCTTTCTGCAGCCTTTACCTTCGCATTTAGATGTCTTACTGCTGTCTTTCTGCAGCATTTTTCTTTGCATTTAGATGTCTTACTGCTGTCTTTCTGCAACATTTTTCTTTGCATTTAGATGTCTTACTGCTGTCTTTCTGCAGCCTTTACCTTCGCATTGAGATGTCTTACCGCTGTCTTTCTGCAGCATTTACCTTTGTATTTAGATGTCTTACTGCCGTCTTTCCGTGCATCTGCCTTTGTATTTAGATGCCTTACCACAACCCTTCCCTTCTCTTGCTAGGTTTCTAAATTCATTTAAGCACAGTGGCTGTCTTTTCAATAAATTAACTCATTCTTTCACTCTTTCATATGTTAACAGAAGGGGAATTTTTTAGTTGATAATAATTTCGTTCTCTCGCGGGTTCGAACCGCGGACAGAGAAGAAATCAGGACTTCAGGATTTCTCCTTTGTCCACTGGTTCAAATCCACGAAAGGACGAAATTATTCTCAACTACAAAAATGTCCCTTCGGTTAACATATATGAAAATATATTAATTCCGAGGTATTGCGAATTAGAGGACATTTGTAGCTCGATGTGTATATATATATATATATATATATATATATATATATATATATATATATATATATATATATATATATATATATATATATATATATATATATATATATATATATATATATATATATATATATATATATATATATATATATATATATATATATATATATATATATATATATATATATATAGATATATATATATATATATATATATATATATATATATACATATAATATATATATATATATATATATATATACATATATATATATATATATATATATATGTATGTATACATACACATCGAGCTACAAATGTCCTTTAATATCTAATTCGCAATACCTCGGAATTGATATATTTAAATATATGTTAACTGAAGGGACATTTTTTTAGTTGATAATAATTTCGTCCTTTCGTGGATTTGAACCAGTGGACAAAGGGGAAATCCTGAAGTCCTGATTTCTTCTCTGTCCGCGGTTCGAACCCACGAGAGAACGAAATTATTATCAACTAAAAAATTCCCCTTCGGTTAACATATATGAAAATAGATTAATTTCGAGGTAGAGCGAATTGGATGTTAAGGAACATTTGTAGCTTAATGCATGTATATGAATCACGAAGATGATGAAAATTCGTATATATAATATATAATATACAAGCATATGCGTTTGATCCTGTTATGTGTAAATGTTTAGCTCAGTAAATATGAAATATGATTACAAAGTAAATACATTCGACTAGAATACCTTCAACCGCTACTAAATAACAGTTGATAATTTCCCTCGTAAATGTTAGTTAATTATCTCTTGGAAGCATTCACTTCCTTCAAAAAGTCTGAGTGCTACTTAGAACAATTCGAGGCTCTTTGATCTCTTTTGCACAACTGCATCATTTCCTTTCGCCCGCGACTCATCTGACCATTATATATTAAATTATATATATTATATATATATATATATTATATATATATATCATAATATTATATATAATATATATATTTATAGTACCTTTTGTATGATATATATATATATATATTATATATATATATATATAGTATATATTATATCGGTAGGGGTAGTAGGTATAGATATCTATATATAATAATTATATATACTTTCAAAGTAAAAGAATTTACTTTTGTATTGAAAGATAAATTACCACCATTATCAAGAACGATTGGGATTTTTACTCTCTCTCTCTCTCTCTCTCTCTCTCTCTCTCTCTCTCTCTCTCTCTCTCTCTCTCTCTCCTCTCTCTCTCTCTCTCTCTCTCTCTTCTTGTAAATTCATCAATCACGTTGGGCTTTCATTTTTTTTATTAACCTTTCGTACAAAAAGCCAGACCGAAATTCGTAGCAGCACAACCATTTTGGGGAAGCGAAAGTGTGAAGTTCTGGTGGCGTTCCGGCAATGACATGAAATTAAATGAACACCTGAGCGTTTAGAGTCGGTGTTTACAAGCAGAGCCTCCTGAAGTTTCTGTTTAATGGTGAGTGACGTTTAACAGACGTGCCGCCATTAGAATTCGGGGCCGACACCCAACGTCCTTCCGGCAGCGAATATGAAATGAGGGACTGAAAAGGAACTTTCTTGTTGTATCTAAATAAATTATTGTATTTCAGCAGTTGATGCAGCGGAAATTGGTCTTATGTTCACCAGTTCCATTGGATGTTAGTCTTGCATCAGTTCGCTTTTCATTTTTTTCTCCCTTTGTGGTAGTTGCAATGAATTCGTTCAGGGTTGAGGATTAGTTGTTGGTTATTATCAAAGTTGATGTTTATTTTTGACATTACTCTACCGTCAGTATTACTTATTATATTCGATAGTGTCTCTGCGCTTCGTGTTTCTTTTTCTAGGAGAAAATCTTGTGTATAATTATCACTTCAAACAAGGTTTTTGCGAGATACCTAGTATAATGAAGAATTCATTTCTCTTATTTCGCTTCTTTTCTTCGTTTGCATTTCATCCGAACTCATCCGATTTTTCTCCCTCTTGTTTTAGCCTCCATGTTTTTTTTATTCAGACTTGCGAGCTACTTATTCCGTTCTCTCGCTGAGCTTTCGTCTCTTGTCAGACATTTTTTTTCGGTGAACGGTTTATTAATTAACGTGGCAGATTTTTTTTTTTATGCCAAGGCCCTAGAGACATGGAAGACAACGCAGCTATAAATATATAATCAAGACAATTCATTTTTCTCATTAGAATGAAGATGCAATTAAATTTCGTCTTTTGCACGAGAGCAATAGTGATTGCTGGTCACTGCTCCCCCCCGCCCCCCACCCCCGCAAGGTTCTGGAAGTGGTTATGTAACTGAAGCCACTCTCGGAGTTTCTATAACTCCTGCTGAGCTTATTGAAGTGGCGTTCTTCATCGAGATCCAAGGGTTCACTTGGCTTTTCATAATTTCCATGTTTTAATCGGGTTTTGCTATTTGTAACGTAGAACTATATTGATGAAATTCGTTGTAAATTCGTCATTTATTGAAATAATTCCCTAAAGTGCACCTCACGTGGTGCTCTTTGCATATGACGTTCGTTTCGTGAGTCCCTTCAACGCCCGGCTGCAACCCTTTTCTCGTATCTTTTATCGTACCTCCCTTCATATTACCTTTTTTCCATCTTACTTCCACCATTTCTTAACAATTGATTCATAGTGCAACGGCAACGGTTTCCTCCTGTTACACCTTTCGAACCTTTTTTTTTTTTCCTCTCAGTTTCCCATTTGGCCCCGAACCTCCTCGTAGATCCTAGGGCTTTGGCCTAAATCTTAGATTCAATTTCACATATTGAAATATTGCACCTAACGTGTTTTCTCATCTGGGACGACTCAATGGCGTGATCGGTTTGGACTTGGTCTGCCACCTAGGTGGCCGCGAGTTCAATTCTCGGTCATTCCACTGAGGGGTCAGAGATGTGTATTTCTGGTGATAGAAGTTCACTCTCGACGTAGTTCGGAAGTAACGTAAAGCCGTTGGTCCCTTTGCTGAATAACCACTGGTTCCACGCAACATAAAAATACCATACAAACAAACAAACTGTAGGGACCTTTATTGTTGAGCATTTTTTTCTATTTCATGAAATCAATTTCCCGTCCTTCTCTGAAACATGGAAGTGGCGTCTGTTTTTATTAGGTGGATTTGATGAGTTTCCCGTCAAAACTTTGACTCTGAAACAAGAAGGAAGCTGATGGGATTAGACAGGCAAAAGTATCAGGACATCCCAGTTACGGGAGATAACAGTAACTATACTCTATTTTTTTCCATCTGTCCACCCGCCTGTGGTGTTTGCGTATGGTAACACTGCGTCCCGGGTTTTAGATAGTTACATTTAGCTTACATTCAACAATAATAACAATATCCTCTTTCGAATAATAACGGTGTAATTTACATGCAGTAAATTATTAAAACACTTCTCAGTTGCAAATGTACACCCAGATATCCTTTTATTTACTTAAAACTTAGACGTAGTCCGGAACGCAGTGTTACCATGCGCGACCACCACAGGCGGATGCACAGATGGAAAAAAACAGAGTATAGTAGGCAACATGTCAAGATAGCAGTGATCCGGAAAGATCCAGTTAAAAGCAATCTAGAGAATAATTACCTCATTCCCGTAAGTTTCAATAGGAGTAACTTTATGCGCGTTACCAGTATTAAACTGCACATTTTCAAGTTTTCATGAATGATGAAAGACACCGCTGTGATGAAGAAATTTTATGAAATGGAAATGAGCGTAAAGTTCAGCAGTTATGTGACAGTGAAATGAAAAAGGTAATTTACGGAGAATAAGGAAACTCAAATCTCTAAACGATCTGAAATAGAATTCTGAACTTGGAGCCAAGAATGACCGGTAGGGACTGGATACTGAATCGCTCTGTAGGACTCTGAGGATTGATGACTGTGTTCCCTTTTGACTTGAACGACATACAATATTCTATTTTCAGGGAAGGAACTGTGAAATGAGAGCAAGGTGATTCACCCGTAGCATCGTCAGTAAAATCTGAAAAAAAAACTTTTTTACGAAAAGAAATTATATTCATCTCCACGTTCAGAATAAGTTAGATATCTCATAAGCTGTCGTTGACTTACTGTAATGATTCTTTAGTTATTTAGTTTGTTTATATTCGGGAGGACAGGGACAGCTGCATATTTTAAAAACAGAAGAAAGCGGGAAATTTCGACTTGCGGAAGCGCAAGGAATTTATTATGTCTGAGATACCGAAAGTACTTTTTTTATTTAATTCTTGAAGGATTCCATATCATGCAGCGTGTAGTTGTTCAAAGGTTATATATGCTCTCAGACCTGTTTAGAGCGCAGATGTATGCGGAAAAGCACTTTACCATCACGTCAGTCGTGTCTCTTATGATGTGGTTCTCCATTATTGTTCACGTCCTAGGAAAAGGTAAGAAGCTGGTAAGGCACCAGTCAACTGATTGATATACTCTCACTATTTATAGAGAGAAGTACGACCCTACCAGGAGTGACCTGGATCCCTCCATGTAGTGCATGGAATTTCCTTTGCTCAGTCATGCAGCGAATAGTCCATTGTATGGGATTATGTACTTGAAACCACTAGAGAATTCGATAGCACGAGAACGCTTCCTCTTGTGTCCAAAGTGGCGCCATAGCTTTATCGACCCCGTAGCGGGGTAGGGCCGTCAGTGCACCTCATGTGGTGCACTGTAGGCATTACTTAAGGTTCTTTGCCGCGTGCCTTCGGCCCCTAGCTGCAACCCCTTTCATTCCTTTTACTGTACCTCCTTTCATATTCTCTTTCTTCCATCTTAATTTCCTCCCTCTCCTAACACTTGATTCATACTGTCAATTTCCTTTTCAGCGCTGAATGACTTCATAGGGTCCCAATACTTGGTCTTTGGCCTATATACTATATTAAATCAATCATAGCTGTACCGAAGTCTACTCTTGACTTAACTCTTGAAGACCATAGTTCCTCTCTCTCTCTCTCTCTCTCTCTCTCTCTCTCTCTCTCTCTCTCTCTCTCATGGAAGATACTTTCAATGCTACCAGTGAGCCACCCTGCTGCCACTTCAGTTTCCAGTTCGTTCCAAACCACTGGAAGTACAATGAGCGCGTTATGATTGTATTGTGTGTCGTTCAAGCCAAGAGAGAGCATGGTCAGTCTTTAGCTTGTTACAGTTGTAGAGAAATTCCAGCATCCAGTCTCTACTGGTTATTCTATGTTTTTACATCATCGTTGACTTTGATGACCAATTTCAGATCTTTAACAGATTCGACTTTCTGTAATTACATCTTCTGTTCTTTATCGCTGACGCATATGGTGTGTTGTCACAGGAAGCCCCGAAATTATGCGAAATTGACACTTAAAAGGTGCTTAAAGTATATCAAGGTACAGAATAAGATGTGGAAACGCTGACGTATTATTTTGAAATGTAAGGGTTATTTTTGTTAAACGGAAAACAAACTTCATCTCCAAGCATTTACTGTATATATCTCTAAGCATTTACTGTATATATTTCACTAAAATGATCTTTGAGTGTAGGGCAGACTGTACACCTCCATTATTTTCATATATATTAACATTTTATGATGTTACAACCAAGGGTTATGTAACAAGACTTATTGTGCTGCTCTTAAGCTAATAAGGGCAACAATTATCTATTGAACGAAAATGTATAATAACTGGTGGAGAATCCTTGTCCAACATCTCTTATCAACTTGAAATAATCATACGAGCACGATTTTTTTTCTCTTTTTTTAGTTGGCAGGCTTGCCAACATTTGAATGAACACAATAAATACTTTTTTCCAGCAACTCGGAATTCTCCGAGAATAAAAATTATTTTGAATATATGGCATTCTTAATCAGATAAATACCGTGTCTACCGATTGCTTTTTTATCATTAAGGCTTAGTTTTTTTGCTAAAAAATATTCACAACATTATAAAAAAGATAAAAGCCATACATTTGGTACAAAGTAGCTATAATGCTTTTTTCTCAGATTCTGATTTCAATTGAATCATCTGCTATGTATTATACAGTAATCAGGCGCAAAGTGATAGCTTTCCATTCATTCTGGGCAACTAACAAATTTAAACTAGTTCACTTAATATTTACAGATATTTGAAACATTGAGTATGGATTCAAAATATGAACAATTAAAATATTAAAAAACATAATGTTTTTAAATATACATGGAAATGTGAGTGAATTGTCAAAATTTTTCACTTGACACATACTGGCAAGGAAAGTCAGCTAAATGAAGAAAGATCTTTTATGGCTAATACAAAAGAGACGAACTCTCAGACCTCATACAAGAGAGACGAATTCTCAGAGCTCAGGATGATAAATAAATGCTGAATATATTTACTAAATACCTGGAAGAATACTTGGATGAGAAGGAGGGCAATGAGGTTTGGTTAGCAACGAGACTGAACCTGCTTGACCCCTATACCTGAAGTATAATGCTGCAGTGTTGGACACAACGGGTTTAAACGTGTTAGAATAGTGTGGTAGGATTCCCTGCCTGTAGGCCTTTACTGTAATCGAGTACCTCTATCTGCCTTTAAGTTGGAAGTGATAGAGGCTGTAATAGTGGAGTTATGTTGTTAATGGTTAAGAGTAACGGTAACTAACACTTAAGTTGCTTGCAGAAGGATATTATCAATAAGAGAGGACGATGACCTTTCAGCGGAAAGAGATTATATCTTAACTTCGGAGGAATTTCCAAATACATTTTCGAATGAGCGGGAAAGAGCCAGATTTCCTAAACGTCCCGCGAAAGAGGCGTTAATTAATCAAGGCCCAAGATTCCTTATTGATCAGTTTATCGATAGCCGATGTCCTTGGTTGCCGTAACTGTTCGCTCTATTTTGAATGGGAAAAGAAAGCAGTTTCTTTGGGAATACGCAAGACTTGAGGTTCAAAAATGAAGACATGGTGTATATGAGTTGACTTTGGCTGTTTGAAGATTTTGCGGTGGATGAGAATGAGGCGTGTTTGAGATGCGTCCCCTGAAACATTTATTAGGCCTATTCACTTCTCCTTAGATATTGATGGGCGGTATTCAATAGGTAGTAGAGGTATCATACTATCCCGGATAAGGCATTATAAAACTGCCATGTCGCGTTGCCGCTTCGACAGCACGAACGAAGGGATTGATGTTGAATAGATAGCATTTAGTGCTTCGTAATTTTGGCAGTGTAGTTTGTGCAATAATTGGCAATTCGGTGGTAAATTATCTTAAATTAAAACAACAAACTCTTTTTATTTTTCTCACTGTATTTTTTAAATTTTCGGAACTATTTTACTGAATTGTATTATTGGGCTATACTTTCAACTTCAAAATAAACTATCAAAAGTGATTTTAGTATTGACACAAATTTATTACACCGGTTTCATCATTTCCTGTAATAATGTGCATTTTTGTATACAAATGAAGTTAGAAGGATCATTTCAAAAGACTGACGGGAAACTAACGAATCAAAAGAGAAGTCACTCACTCCCACTGAGAATCGAGGAGGTTCGTCAACAGATCAAAGTCATGTCCACTTACTTTACATAGAAAAATATGCAAAATCGAAGTCGATCCCTTGTAACACTTCCGAATAGTAGGGATAGCATATTTCAATATTTTTCCAAGACTAACGGGGTTAACTAAATGCCTAGTAATCACTCTCCAAATGGACATGGAGTCTTTTTGCATTATGGAGTGCATCTCATTGCAGTATGATAACGTAGTATCTGTCATCATAGAAAGGCACACATATCAAATATCAGTTAAAATCATATTTTTCTGAACTTTGAACTCTGCTACTTTACATTCGTTCTTGAGTAGTCTAGATTCATTACAAGATGATAACTAGGAAGCTTTTAAGGACCAAGAGTGATACATTATCGGTAACAACTCTGGTTAGGAGAATTGAATATATATCACTGAAAGTCAATGACACTAAAGGCTAAGAAAAGGTTGAATAAAAAGTGCAATCCAGGGTTTCAGCAGAAAATGAAAAGTAAGGGGAGGTCCCACGAATAATAACGTTACAAAATAATTTGCCAAGACGAGTAGATCAATGATCTTAAAATTCGGTCGACAAGTTTCCCTGAAAGCTTTCAAGAGCAACAGCAAAAACTCTCCCAACTACTGGAGAGAGGATGACCAAAGTCCTTTGATTGAGTGATTGATTGATTTATGACTACTAAAACTGGCGTGACAATGTCTAGTGCTTCGTCAGAAATGCCTGAGAAACCATTGAGGAAAGCAGATTGGATTAAATGCCTCCGGATCAGAGGAGACGGCTCTGAATGAAGTAACGTTGGAAGAGGTTAATGGAATTTTGAGAGTGCTTATGAAAGGGTCTGTTGTTGAAATAAGAAAGGCAATTAAAACTTGGAGAGTGGCGACGGCCTTCGAATTAATGGGTTTGCATTAGAGATACTGCACTATCAGAGTGTGTAAGGATGTGAATTATAACGATCTGGTGAAGATATGAAATGGGCTGGCATTTAAGGAAGGTGGATGAATGTGTTATGAGGTGGTTGGTCAGATAAAGTGGAAGGGAGACGGTAAATAGGTTTAAATGTTCCTAATTAAGAAGTTTTCGAAGTAAGGAGGAAGACACGAGAAAGCACCGTCTCGTAGAGCGGAGAATTTTGTAAATAAAAGCCTTAATATCCGCGAAGTGCAAAACTACATATCAGGCAGGACTGAGTGATAACATATACAATGGGTCAACAGACCAATCATGAGTTGTCTGTAGGTAAATAGACGTTTCTTTATAATGTTCAACTTGGATTCAGCGGTACAGGATGAAGTAGGCAGTGACCCTTCCCTTCCTTTTGTACAGCCCTGCTCAGAACTGATGCTACATGACTGCATAAGATTTTGTTCAAAATTCACTAACTGGCAACCTAAAATGCTCCATATTTATCCATTATCTCAATGCGAAAACACAATTATTCCATACAATAAGGCCATAATATGTTCCATAAGAGTGAAATCTGTCATATATTTCAAAACTGTAAGAAAATGTTACATGAAGCCCAATTTCAGAAAAAAACACTTAATAAACATTTTCAAAACTTTCGTTCACTCATCGTTGATGGATTTAACCGATACGAAATTGTCATCAAACCTCGGTTCAAATGTTAAATGAAAAAATGAAAAACTGTCATAACATTAATATTGCCTCCAAAGTAACCATCAAATTTGAAATGGTCCTATTTAATTGGTTTTATGCCTCAATGCTGAAAAAATGTAGATGTGTAAATACAAAAGTAGAATGGGCCCACTGATACCAATGTGTGATCACATTAAATTTTTTATAAATTGTGCTAGCTGTGAATTCGTAAAGTTTTCGACGAGTATGACATTAGAAATTAAAATAAAAGTTTAACACTATTTGGCAATATCACATTCATTCTGTGAATCTGGACGTTACAAAAAGAATCATGTCGCATCAGATTTGAGCATCACTGTACAGAGCCACTCCATGTTTAGGAAATGTTTTATATATATATATAAAAACATATAATATATATAAAACTATATATTTATATATATGTATATATATATAACATATATATATATTATATATGTATATATATATATACATATATATATGTATATATATATACATATATATAAAACATTTCCTAAACATGGAGTGGCTCTGTACAGTGATGCCCAACCAATCTGATGTGACATGATTCTTTTATATATATATATATTATATATATATATATATATATATATATATATATATATATATATGTGTGTGTGTGTGTGTGTGTGTGTGTGTGTGTGTGTATTTACGTTAGTTTGTATTCGTGCGTAAATGTTGATATCTTGAACTGTATATTTAATCTGTATGCAATAGGCACGTTTGCCTGTTTAATCGTTGCAATTGGCCTGAATTAAATATGGTGATAAATATGAATGAGTGTGCAATAAAAGGGCGCTGTGGATTCTATAATTTATTATAACGTTTATCACTGTCAGCAGTTTTTTCCCTTGACCTAAACAGTATTTTCATTTCCCAGGACATTTATCATGTCATTTTTTGTAGTTTTGTGACGTCCCCCGTCTTGGAAAGAATTGCAACAAAAAAAAAAAAAGGGAAAAAGGGACCGTTATTTATATTTTGTCTGAGGAACCAAGAAGCTACTTGTTCCGCAGCTCATCCAAGAAATGAAATTTCGAAGGAACGAAAATATATTATGAATGATTTTCATCCAATTTGATGCCACTCTGTTGAAATTCCTTCTCCAAAAATCTGCATCCACGATCTGAAGAGGATGCTTAGGCGCCGACGCTAATTTCTTAATGAGTTTGTTTTTCTCAAGATTCTCTCTCTCTCTCTCTCTCTCTCTCTCTCTCTCTCTCTCTCTCTCTCTCTCTCTCTCTCTGCCTCAATTCATGTCATCTTCGTGACGTTTTAAGGACATGACTTGATGAGCCTCCTGATTCAAGTTGGAGGGGGAGCTGCAGTCATGTTGCTGCTATTCACTAACCACGTCAGCCTCCTCCCACTCCCCCTCCCCCTCCCCCTCCCCCTCCCCCTGCACCCCCCTCCCCCTCCCCTCCCCCCTCCCCCTCCCCCTCCCCCCCTCCTCCTTCCCTTCTCTTTTGGCTGAGCTATTCACATCACGGATATGTTTTTTCTTCTCTCTCTCTCTTCTCTTCTCTCTCTCTCTCTCTCTCTCTCTCTCTCTCTCTCTCTGAACCTGACGATATGAGGAAATTTATAAAAAAAAAAAATAAGAAAAAAAAAAGATGCCGAAGAAGACGGAGAGGAAAAATGTATAAGATTAGAAAGTTGGTGAAAGGGATGTTTTTCCTTTCCATTCCCCAATATGCATCATATCCTCTTAAGGATATTTTTGGGGGATGACTTGAGGATAAGACCCGGATGGGTCCACGACATCTTTTTTTTTTCTTTATGTATTTCTTTATAAAGTGAATTTAATATTTCTGCCGAAAGCTTCGTGCAACTTCCTAAGGGGACGAGCTCAGGGAGATAAGGCTCATCTCATTTCCTACGTCACCAACTTTCTGTCCCGTCGAAAAAGAAAAATCATTCGTACTGACAGCTCACAGAGAGAGCCTGCCACAGGAGGGAGGGAGGGAGGGAGTGAAGAGGGAAGGGAGGCCGTCGCTGTTATTAAATGCTAGGGATTGCCAACGACTAGAGTCGAAAATAACAACCTGTTAGGTAGAAAATGTCCCGCCATCCACGGCCTCTCCACGAGGACGCCAGGAATGAAGACGCGACTCTCCTTTGATTTTCTCGGGAAGTACTTCTGGCCTGGGATGGTATTTGTAGGATTGGAAATAGTAATAATAATAACAATAATATTAAAAATAACAATAAAAATAATGTTCTGGGGGATTCACAGTAATATAAAATTGCTTAGAGTTCGTGTATAATTTAAAAACACTTTATAAAGCTTTCGAACCCTTCCCTGGATTCATCTTCAGTTCAAATGACTGAGGATGATTCCAGAGAAGGGTTCGAGAGCTTTATAAAGTGTTTTCAAATTACACACAAACTCCTAACATTTTTTAATTATTGTGGATTCTTAGAACATTATGATATTCTCTTGATAGAGAGTTTTTCCCAAATAAAACTCATAACAATAACCTCCAGCGCTTTGTGAGGCTATAAGGGCCTTTTTGATAAATAATCTGCCACTCATGTCTTTAGTGTGCTTTCAACTCCACAAATCTCCACTCTGCTTTCCCGTAGTCGTCATCCAGGAAAGTCTTAAGTTTTCCGATGCATTGGTGCCCAGCAGGGAACCAGAAGAGCTGACCCTGTCACCCATCATTCTCTTCAGGGTTGTGCGAAGGACACGTCCCAGACCATCTCCATTAAGTTTCATCATTATCTCAACTACTACATATGGAACTTGAGCTATTTTCCTTATGGCATTATTTATGTCTATCCTACAATCTGCCACGTGAAAGGGGGATACATGCCATCAGTGCACCTCGTGCGGCGCTGGGTAGGCATTACCTAAGGAACTTTGCAGCTTCCTTTCGTCCCATTTGCTGCAATCCCTTTTTACTGTACCGCCATTCATATTCCCTTTCTTCCGTCTTACTTTCCACCCTCCCCTAACAGTTTGTTCATAGTGCAAGTGCGAGGTTTTCCTCCTCTTACTCCTTTCAAACCTTTCTACTCGTAATTCCATTTTAGCGCTGAATGACCTGATAGGTCCCAGCGCTTGGCCTTGGGTCTATAGCTCCTATATTCTGTTCTGTTCTATCCTATACCACCTTCTGACTTTTAATATTTTTCTTAAAACATTCATCTCAAGTCGGCAAAATAATTTAACCACAGCTTAATTGCCATGCCATAACTGATTGTACTATACTAATAATATTAATTTTTTTTGTTACAGACGAGGGAAGCTAAACTTTATCGTATCGGTCTATCATTCATTTTATGCGGAATATATATTAAGAAACTGATGTTCATTCAGACTGCTTAGCTAATTTTGTTGCAGTGGTTAACCTGACTCTCTGAGGCTGCAGTAGCCTTCGGTGATAAGGTCAGAGTCTTCGGAAGGGAAGCGTTTTTCACCCTTCACTTGGAAGTTTGACGAGAGTCCACTTTTGCTGCCTCTGCTCCTTCGATATCTTGCCCTCTCGACATTCATATTATTTTCAAACCCTCGAGGGATTAATGTACTTTTGTACTTCAAAGTTGTTTCCTCGCTGGACGAGTGGTTTTCGCGCTCAGCTGCCAATCCGGTGGCCCCGAAGTTCGAATCCAGGCTCGGCCAACGCGGAATCAGAGGAATTTATTTCTGGTGATAGAAATTCATTTCTCGATATAGTGTGGTTCGGATCCCACAATAAGCTGTAGGTCCCGTTGCTAGGTGACCAATTGGTTCTTAGCCACATAAAAATATCTAATCTTTCGGGTCAGCCCTAGGAGAGCTGTTAAAACTAAGATATACTTAACTTTGTACTTCGAAGTGGAAACGTGCATGCACTAAGAGGAAGTTAGTTATTTTATATTTACTTGCTTGTTGTCTCTAAAGACGTTTAACTGAACACGGCACAAGGCTGATTCCACCCGCACGTCTCTGTTCTGTGCCTCCAGTCGCCTCTTTTCGTAGTTAACACTTAGTCTAGAATTGTTCTTCTCTTTGTCTCTAAGTAGTTGATTTTATAAGAATAGATAGCTTCTTCTTCTCAGCTGGTTCCCATTTTCATATGGGGTCGCCATTTTGGATAAGCCGTTTCCATCTATTTTTATCCTGCGCTTCTGTGTCATCAATTCCATTCTCATGTAAGTCTCCTCTCACAAAGCCCTATCTCTTTCTTAGTCTCTGTCTCCTTCTTCTTCCTTGAACCTCCATCCCCTCAGTATGTCTCCCAGCTTGGTCCTCATCTCTCCTCAACAGGTGTCCATACCATCTCAGCCTCCCCTCCAGCACTTTCTTTTTTCTGTTCTGTTCTGTTTCAGGAAACTGGAATTCACCCTCCCCCCTTTTTTATCGACGTTTTGGTATTTCTATTACTGTACACGAACCTCTTGAATAACTGCATCACAAGCATTCAGGATGTCCAAGTTCTTTCTCAATGTAATTCGAATGTTATTTTTGTTTAACTTCAAAACATTATTGTATTAAAATCGCTAACCTTGTTTCTTTTAGAGAATCCCGCTTGGCATGGTACTCTCCTTTTTGCAGGCAGTATTTTGTTCACTGTTCTGTTAACGTAAGATTTCTTTCCAGTTTTAGATAATCACGGAATTCTCAGTTAAAGATTGCATACTTAAACTCTGTGGAGATCAGCAACACCAGGGTTGGTCACTTCAACGGCACTGCCTGGTACTTCCTCGAAAATGTCGGCTACCAATCCGGTGGTCCGAAGTTCGATTCTTGGCTCGGCCAACGCGGAATCAGAGGAACTTATTTCTGGTGATAGAAATTCATTTCTCAAAATAATGTGGTTTGGATCCCACAATAAGATGTAGGTCCCATTGCTAGGTGACCAATTGGTTCCTAGCCACGTAAAAATATCCAATCATTCGGGCAAGCCCTAGGAGAGCTGTTAATCAGCTCATTGGTCTGGTTAAACTAAGATATACGTAACTTTTCCTCCAAAATGTGAAATTCTTCCCCTGCTCTCGTTTTCCATGATTCTTGAGCATTTCATTTAGCAAGCGGTGGAGCTATCACTTGTTTGCCTTCAAATAAAAAAAATACGTATAAACTAATATAATGCCGAAGAGGCTGCCGTCCCCGGTGACATCTCTATAAAGAAAACAAAATTTAAGGTTTAAGAAATTGCAGAGCATTTGCAGCAGGAAATATGAAGGCATGAAAACACTGGTGTTGCGCCCGTTATCCATCCGTTCAATATAGTCTCTATTTTAGTGGAGTTTAAGAAATTCTTGGATATATTAGTTGTCAAAAATGATGGTTTTTGACAGTCGGAGGTAACTCGATGCGTTGGCACCTACTGGTGTCTGTAAGGAAATAATAGCTCGTGTGAATGGCCTTGACGGTAGCCATAAGTTGACCATGGAGATATAAAAACAACTTACCAACCTTTTCTTATTATTCTTAGTTTTCTTTTCGGTAGCTTCTTGTAAGTTTAAATTCGTCTTTACAGTTGTTTAACTTTTTGATGTTTTGGTTTTTTATTTGTTCAGGTAACTAACGTAAAATATATGGAAATTACAATTTTCAGTTCGTTAGCCTAACAGTTATATTGGGTTTTGGATTTTTCTTTTTTTTATTTATTTTTTTAAATACGTCCTAATATTTTCATTATGAAGTCGTTAAATTGAAATGGGTACAGTTACCTTGCTCGTTTATTAACCCGTGATTCGCAAATATGACATTATTTTTCATTGGAGATCATGTGAACTTTTGTGTATAATTAGTTTTGTATATTTTTCAAAGTGCACTCGTATAATTTGCTGAAGTGGGTCTTAAGAGCACGAGATAACTTAAATGTTGCTTGAGTAAGATTAGATTTATACCAAAATGCTAAATAGATATCGTATCCAACTTCATAGTTGAATGATCTGAAAATATGGTCAGACTTTCGCATGCAAACACTTAAGTGAGGTCATGACAATGCTGTGAGGGACAAAATCGAAGAGTTTAGCAATGAGAAAGGCTTCATTCCTTACGCTTTATTAAGCAAATAACCACATCCACCAGATTATACAGAGATACTTTAAACAAGTATACACTATTCACTTCCGATAATACCAGCATAAAGTTCCATAAAAGATTTCCATTAAAAATGATGACCATTGCACGTCTCTTTTCCCTGATATTGGAAATTTGTGATGCCGGAAAAAACGTGGAATATCATCGCAACCACAAAGTCAACGAATCGGAAGAACTGTCCTTAATATTATTAGAACAAAACTACTGTACAGTTCGGAAGTTACCTTAAGCTGTGCGCTTTAATTATATCAACTAACATTCTCGTTGTACTTTGTAACGCTGGGGATATACAAATTACATTGTTTTTCTTCTTCTTCTTTTTAGCTGATAGGTGAGATGGGTGAAAGAAGAATGAGGGCAGGTAGAAAGTTGAAACTTGTTAATTATGATTATACTATTAAGAAATTAAATTCAAAATATGTAATCTGTATACCCAAATAAAATTGTGGATAAACCTCACTTTTAATTACTCTTACTAATACTTAACTTTCTAAACTAATTACATTAATTCGTTACGGTAAAGACAATATTATTATGGCACTTGCCCACCTTATTCCTTCCTGAAGTTACGTTTCCCGGGGAAAAACGACAATCCAGTCCATTGAACCCTTGAAAACAGCCAGGATAAAGGTTCATTGGAATGTCGTATTCATATTTTAGAAGAGGACATTAATATTTTCATAGATTCAGCGAGGAAAGAGAATTGTTATAATTTCATGCTTGTCTGTCACTTTGTGAATCAAAATGACTAAATGCGGATTTTATAATCATTCAATAAACGCTACGTAAATGCATTAAGGGTTCGTTACGACTCTTTCATAATTACACGGCTGCTTTGGATGTCCACTAATGTATTGAATTATCTGTCTGAATAAGCATATTCAGATTTCATTTTGCCGGATTTATTCCGTTCGTCTCTCTTCTTTGTGATTATCCTGGGTCTCTTGGTGTATACATTTTCCCTCAAATATACGAACTATTATACACTCCATGTTTGCACATTTAGCGTAGGAGTTCTTTCCTTGTTCGTGACGCTGAATACGTATATATTTTATTACGAAGATTACTTTTATTTTACCTTCTACCTTTTGCAAACAAGTTTCATAAACAAACAGATAATTCACTGATGTTCATGTCATCAATAAACTTCTCGTATTCAGCCATCTTGGTTGGATAAAATACGGCCGTCAAAAACACTTCCAGCCACTGGTCTCACTTCACCATAGTTTGTGTGTGTAGAAATTTACTTATACTTATATTCATACACACTACATACATACATACATACATACATACATATATATATATATATATATATATATATATATATATATATATATATATATATAAAGGTGATGTTACGGAGGAAAATTGAAAGGCAAGAAAGCCAAGAACTTTCGGTCTAACACGACCCTTTCTCGCATTTTAATTTTCGTCCGTAGCATCACCCTTATTTAAACATAGCATCACGTTTTATATACTTCGTGATCAAGTTATTCATATATATATATATATATATATATATATATATATATATATATATATATATATATATATATATATATATATTTATATATATATAATGTGTGTGTGTTTATGTATGTATATACATGTACCATATTCAGCGACATAGAGTACGTTCGTTTTTATCTACAAACCAAGCCAAGGAAATTTTCAATGCGTCTAAGAGAACTAAGGTCAAGATGTTTTAAGACCTAGCCTAGCATCAGAAGAAAGTCATGTTTTGCTAAGCAGTGGTCAGAAGTCCTGTATTTGACCCCTGAATGAAGTGTATAAATTATACTTAAAAATGGCAGTTACACGTAAAAGAGAAAAATATGTGTAACCTTGTCACAAGATCTATTCCCATATCAGAAAATGACGGCAGACAAGTAAACATACGATAGTAACTTACGTGTTGTATATCAGTATACCAATATATCCACTCTACCCAGGCGACTCAGACGTAGAAACATTTTTAATTGAATAAGGTAAAAATGAGGCATGTTAAAAAGGTTGTACCGGTGAATTCGACTATAGCCATTTGTTAAGGTTGTGATCAAATGCTTATGATGCTGTGTGTTGCTTTCAGCCAGCAATGACAAGGATAGGTAAAGAGTGCTTTCCACAGTTGTGAACATAAAACTTAATATTTAAAAAAAAAACATAAGAACCTGTGGGTACCTGTGGATTATCTGAAAACTTTGATGTAAACTTACCTTATCGTATTGTAAAAAAAGAAAAAAAAAACTGTAAGGATCTACGTCACTAAAATACGATCTCTCTCTCTCTCTCTCTCTCTCTCTCTCTCTCTCTCTCTCTCTCTCTCTCTCTCTCTCTCTCTCTCTCTCTCTACACACACACACACACACACACACACACACATATATATATATATATATATATTATATATATATAATATATATATATATATATATAGTATATATATATAATATATATAATAATACATATATATATCTTATATATATATATATATATATATATACATATATATATAATACATACATAATAATTATATATACTCATAATAATATTATATATATATATATATTATATATATAGTATATATATATAATATATATATATATTATATATATATCCTCTGAACTGTGGAAACAAACGCAGTGGCGTAATAATTAAGGGTTTTTCTGGCCTAAAGAATGTTAGGTCGTTATAGCACCGTAATATGCGGCGTAATCTGTATGTATGTATATACGTAATATATATATATATATATATATATATATATAATATATATATATATATATATATATATCTATTATTTTATTGTTGTGTGTGTGTGGTGTGTTTTGTGTTACTACAAGATCCTCACCCACCTGACAAAATTTGGCACATAGCATCCATTTGACCCAACTTAGATAATAGAATAGGTTTCAAAACCGCAATCCCTTCCCCTTTCCTCATCCCCCTTCTTTCTGTAACTATGTGGTAACCGCTTGACCGATATAGACAAAATTTGGTGCGTGGCCATCATTTGACCCAACATGGTAATAGGGTAGGTTTCAAACCTGTACTTCCTTCCCTTTGTAACTTACGTGATAAATAAACTCATCGGGTTTATCATTCCTCATTTCATGTACTTTATACCATAGATATTATTGAAAATGTCTTTTTTTTTTATTAAGAATTCTGCATTAGGGTATGTCTAGGTTTAGGATGGGGTGTGTTTAAGTTTAGGGGGGTGAGTGTTTAAGTTTAATTAGGATGTGTTTAGGTTTAGCTGGGGTTATGTTTAGGTTTAGTAGGGGCTCTTGTTTACGATGAGTGAGTGTGTTTCATTTAAGTGGGGATGTATATTAAGGTATCTAGGTTTGGTGGCAGGTAAATTGAACAGTCATCACAGTAACACCTGGATAAAAAGGACAGTCAGTGCAGTAATACACTGCGACAGTTACCACAATAATGTATGGATAAAATAGACAGTCACCACAGTAATATCTGGGTAAAAGGAACTGTCTGTACAGTAATACCTGGATGAAAGGGACAGTCAGCAAAGTAATGCTTGGATAAAAGGGACAGTCACCACACTAATGACTGGATAAAATTGACAGTTAACAAAGTAATACTTGGATAAAACGGACTGTTAGTACAGCATTACCTGGATAGAAGGGACAGTCAGCACAGTAATATGTCAGTAAATGGGAGTCGCCACAGTAATACCTGGATAAAAGGGACAGTCAGCACAGTAACATCTGGATCAATTTTAAGTCACCAAAGTAATATTTGGATAAAAGAGACACTCAGTGCAAGGAGGTGTAGGAAAATTTTTCTAAGCTCTTCAGAGTTTTCCTGGGCAGTGCCGGGATGGTCAGTTAGTGCATGTATACACACGTATTATATATATAAATATTATAATATATATATATATATTAATATATTATATTATATATATATTATATATATACAGATTCATTTTATCGTAAGCTACAAACTTCCGCCTGGATCTGTGTTTTCCAAGACAATAATTAATGATTAAAGAGTTTTTCTGGCCTTAGAGAGTATTAGGTCAACTTACTTCAGGCTAAAACATTAATTATATAGCTTTCCATTATCTTCTGTTAAGCAACAAAGGGATTATGCTAATGTACGAAGAATAAGAGTAATGGGGGAGTTGTCATAATGAAGGGTAGCATTTTATCTTGACCGGATTACGTAGTCTTGTTACCTGAGGGTATTCAGTAATGATTTCCTTTAGCTCTAAACACGGCTAGATGCCATATTCAAACATTTTCTTTACGTAATATTTCCGTGTCACCCATTGATTCTTTGATTGGCGGTCGCACGTTTTAATGTGAAGTATGAAGGTTGAATATTGCCGTTTGGACTCAAGGATAACTTAACCTGGATAAGGAGATGCACATTTCTTTCTGTGGCAAATGAATAGTAAAACACTCTAGTGCCATCCTTCCAATGGCACGAGAGTGGTTTTTTTGTGGGTGGATTTGAATAATGACTTTCAATGTTTGATTAATGTACCTCTTAACACCATATTTTATGGTCTTCCTCAAGAATTTTTTATGGCCTTTCTCGAGGCTTTCATCGCACCTCTTGGTTGTTACGATCCAACAAAAATGGTCCTCCTTGTGGAATGTGGTTCTCTCTCTGTCTCAGTCTTTGTTGGTGCAGTGGGTAATGGTTCTCTTGACGAAGGTTTCTACTGTGCTTGCTCAGCATTCGTGGGCTTCGTGTTGGCTGTTGTTCGAAGGCGATGGGCCTTTGACATTTATCAGTACAAGACAAGGCACATCCTCACGTTCTAAATTTGTATGGTGTGAAAAGTGGGACTCATTTTTTGAAGAGCATTGCAGCAATGCCACTAAGCTCATTTTGGTCATTTGCGTAGACTAAAACTTCATCAGTGAATATAGCGCACATTCGAGACCTCCTTGAAGTCCGTCCTTGATGACCTCCATGTAGTACATGTTACCGAATTACATAAGATACCCTTTGCTACATTCTGTTTGGCGATATGCAGTAAAACATGATAGACCAAATGGTGCGTCATTCATACCAGGATTAATAAGAGTCCTGGGTTAGTCCGCCTCTGACCAAAACAAAGCCAATCTCGCGCATGAAGTCTTTACAGTAAAATCAAAAATGACTACGAGCATGGCTGTCGTTAGCAACGTTGCCAAACTTCTTCCTGACTTATAATCCACCTGCAGTTAATCCGCATCCCTCGATTCGGTGCCCTTTAATCCGGTCATAAAATCCTAATTATCCCTCCCAAGGTCTTCCCAGAAGAAAGAGACCGTTCTGAACAAGGCCCAAACTGGCAATCTGCCATCACTTGCGGAGCTAATAAGTTTTTTTCCATCACATTGTATCGTTTTCATCAATGAGTCTGAGCTAGATTTTGGACATTTTTATCATTCATTTAGATGATTAAAAATTAGATCGTGCTTATCATACCGTTGTATCAAAACAGTTTCAATGTATGGTGTCTCATCGTCATTTACCTCAGGTTTTTTTTTCTTCTTTACTATAAATCATCCTTTACTCGTCATCAAATCTCAGTTCTTTCGCTCATTTTACGTCCTTAGTGTTAAAGCCGCCATGCGAACTAGCTCAGATCCCAAGTAAATCGTGGTCGCCCCCTTCACTATTGAACAGATAATCTGATATGGCATCATCTCGCCAGGTGCTGCATACATTAATTTTGGGAGCTGATGCTGCTGCCTCATATTTCACTGACGTAGAAGGTGAACCGAAGAGGAAAATGAGGAAGTGTATCAAACAGCGGACGAGGAAAACAAATCAACGAAAGTTAGAATCAGGAGATTTGTTTAATTTTGAACAAGTTATCTAAGTGTATCAAACAGTAGAATCAGGAGATTTGTTTAATTTTGTACAAGTTATCTAAGTGTATCAAACAGCGGATGAGGAAAACAAATCAACGAAAGTTAGAATCAGTGGATTTGTTTAATTTGGTACAAGTTATCTTCTAAGTAATGCATATATGAACAAAGTTACAGCCACGAAGGAAAATTGAAACGCTGGAGATGCTAAGTACTTATGTCTTCTCACCAAGACATAGAGTCACAGCAGCTAAAGATATACAGAAGCAAGAGCCTATATAAATGGTGGGCACAAGTCATAAGGGAATACTAAAAGGTCTACTTATTGGTAATCCTCTTTATTATGGCTTTCAATTCCTTCTGGAACATGTGTTTTATGACCGGGTCAAAAGAAAGTAATCCTTGTCTTACATTAAAATTATTCACCCAGGTTAACTGAATCAAAACAGATTCTAACAAGTTCCTTGAAATAGTTTCGTTACAAAGTGACAATATTTGGCTAATGCATTCTGTGGGACTTTTCACTTAAATGTAAAAATAAAGCATTATTTGTCTGACTTATTCTCACTGAGTATTTGTGTTGTTTTAATCTGGTGTTTCATTCTTTATATTCTGCTGGTCTGACCTAAATCAAATAAATCAACAGTCCAAACATGGAATTTTGTATACGATATTGCTGTTTTTTCGGGGACTATTTTTTATAAGCATGATTTTTACATCATTATTTGTGAAAGATACATTTGTACTAAACAATTAAAAAAAAAGTTTTACAGCCTCAAATCCAGTAAAATGTGACAAACAAAGAGTGTTTGAGGGCACCTCTTTTTTTCGTTCTGATTTTTCATAGGTCTTAATAGCTTTATTGTAACAAATATCCATGATATGGAATGGATAGCACAGATCTGTTCCTATTTTTTTCTGATCTTTTGATTTCTTGATCTAAAATCTGACTACCCTTTGATGTTGTCACAGTGTAAGTTATCTCCTCTCAGTTTCTAAGAACAAAATACTATTCGTGTCAACTTGAAATTCCAGGAAACTTCTTTGAATGCGAGAGGCGGACAACACTTCCTTTGTCCTTGATCATCAACTGACACTTAACAAGGAACCTTCGCCTTCTTTTCTTGCGAGTTTTATGCTAAACTGCGCTCTCTCAAGTTTCTTAACCTTTTGTTGTCTTGTTCTTCTTCTTGGTCATTGTATTCTTAACTCTGACGATGATTCTTCAGATTATCACGATAGAAGTTGTACTTTTCTTAACTATTGTTAATAAACTATATTTTTCCTGTTGTCATCTTTAACGTTTTCATAAAATATTGGAGGCAGAGCACGGAATGGCTAGTCTTTGTAGGACCCGTTGCGGTATTCTTCGTAACAAGAAGCTGTGACAACAGAAAATGGATATGGTCTATTATCCCATCTGGGTTGCAACAACTACAGTTTGGGGAATTTGCTCCTTCTTAAATTGAATCGAGGATCGCTCCAAAAGCAACTACTGATTCGCAATCTCTAAAAGACTGCATCAGTTCTTTCATTTAGGAAACAATGTTCCTGATTTTTCCTTAA
Organism: Macrobrachium nipponense; assembly: GCF_015104395.2. Lineage (NCBI taxonomy): Eukaryota > Metazoa > Arthropoda > Malacostraca > Decapoda > Palaemonidae > Macrobrachium > Macrobrachium nipponense. Next base: position 12,998,172 of record NC_061103.1, on the reverse strand, counting down.
CATTTTTCCTTATCATTTCAGATTTAGGCCATGGCGTCTTTCAAATGACCCGTTTTGCGTGAGTCCTCTTTGTACACAAGTCAGGTAAATCGGAAAAAGTATCAGCATTTTTGCGGAGAGTCTATCTCGACATTCATAACCCGAGGTTCCGTAATGACCGGAGGTGCGCTGAATGATAATTTGACCTCCTTTATATAATATCTTTATTATTGTTATTATTGCTCCCCAAATGTGACGCTGAATTCGCCAGTCCGGTAACTCATTTGTGTTGGGGTTAATGGCGAGAATACGATTGTTGATATTACGTTCCGGCGAAAGGCCTAATTTAATTAATGTCCAATCATCCTAACCGCCGTTAAAACCGATAATATCCATTTTCGAAATGGCCTCGGTAATCCAAAGAGATGCGAACACAGATCATATTCACTCGGAATTTACAGGATGAAAGAGTTGGAGCAGCCCCAGCCGCCGGGGGACTTCGCCTACCTAGGGATTCACGACCCTATGGGCCTAGGATTCCGTTTGATCGGCGAAAACCGCTTTCAATAGTCGTTAAAAGAGGTTCCAAATTTAGTCGCCAATAAATGGTTCTTGCTGCACGATAAATTCTGAAGCATTTGGTCAAATAACTATTCCCACTTAGATATGATGTCATTCTTGAATGAAATTCCAGCGTTACGCTTCGTTAACCGTGTATTGTTATCATTGTCATGTGAAATTTGTATACTTCCGTGTCAAGGTGGTTATTGCAACCCTCAGTACGCGATGACAACTGATATGAAATTCACTGGATTGATTCAAATGACGTCCCCTGTTGAGTAGAATATAAAGCTAAAATATGTCAGTTCTCCACGTGGCAGATGGAACTATGAAGATACGATTCAGAGAAGTATTTGTCGGGTATTGGGAGATTCAGCTACACTTCCTTTGTTGTGTATATACTGAGATGTTTGCTTGGCATATTGCAGAGAAAAATGTCTTGGATTATTGTTTACTGTGAAATTTCTCCTTCCTTTGCAGGAGACGAGTAGTATTGTTGGCCTCAATACATGAGGAGGGTTTTTCACTCATTTGCGTTTCTCATTTCGAAATATTTTCTGAAGCATAAATTGAAGACAGGCGAAGAAACGCATAAGTAATCATATGAAAGACTTTCCCCGAGCCCTTTTCTCTCTCTCGAATCTCCCTTGCGTCATCGAAAAGAAATTGCAGGAAATCCTGCCGTTTTTAACCTAATCACTTCGTTTGATTACTCTTGTATTTTTGCCGCCATTCTTAAGGTGAAATCAGTTTCTTTACTCTTTAAACTTATAGACCAGAAATTTTCTGTAATACTTTTTACCTTGTCTCTTAATGTCTGGGGTAACATCAACATACAACTAAAAGTGGTGTTGAATTTGTTAAGGAATGTTCCTTTCAATGAAGGTCGATCGGTGTTGTCGGATGTAGTATGAATTGCCATTTTTAACTTCTCACTATCATTGGTGTGATGTAAATTATACACGCTATTGAACCTTATTTACTCCTTTTTAAAAAAGTTGAATTTGTATTTCCGTGCTAATATTCATGGTAATCAGCATCTGTGTTATTCTATCAGATAGAAAATCTGTTAATCTATACTCTATTTTTTTTTCCATCTGTCCACCCGCCAGTGGTGTTTGGGTATGGTAACACTGCGTCCCGGACTTTAGATAGTTACGCTAAGTGTAAGTTTTAGGTAAATAAAAGGATATCTGGGTGTACATTTGCAACTGAAAAGCGTTTTAATAATTTACTGTATACGAATTACACTGTTAATATTCGAAATAGGATATTGTTATTATTGTTGAATGTAAGCTGAATGTAACTATCTAAAGGCCGGGACGCAGTGTTACCATACGCAAACACCACAGGCGGATGGACAGATGGAAAAAAACAGAGTATAGTCAACAGGTATCGAAATTGGTTCAGTCTTATTTCCAACTAGTTCTTGTCATGAGAGACAATGGAGTGTAATCCAAAGGTGTGTCCACACTACTCGAAACATGTAAACGCACATGTGAAATTATTATTGCATATTTATCACAGATTGGTTAAAAACAAGTGAGTAACTGTAAGTGAAACATGAATCTTAGGCAACTGCCAGGTAATTGTAAGGAGCACTGGCAAGAACTTGTACCAAGATGTTGACTTCTATTCAATATGTTTGCGATATGTGCTCAACTAGTTGCCAGGCATGTGTTTACGACATGTTTTACTGCTTCTGTTGATACATATATTAATCACTAATACCATCATTGTTCAGTATTTTTTGAAGACTTGCAACATCGCCCCAAAAAAGGCTGACTGATGTAACAGCGCAACAGCTAAAGTCATTGACTCCTCCCATAGTATACTCGGTGAAAAACCAAACGGTGGCGTACTTTGCAGCCATTTCCTTGGAAGATGAGAGGCATTGCGAAAAAAGAAAACAATTTTGCAAACGCTTTACACTTTCAACCTATCTACGATTACAGTTTTACATGCAGCTAATTTTAATGTCCCATGCAGGTAGCCACTTGTCATTCATTAGATACAAGGGAGCCTCACCATTGACAACTCGGTTTACTACGATTCATAAATGTGGATATGAATGTGCAGCCAAAGGAGCAGCCATCTTCAAATTACAGACTGTTATAACCTTTAAATGTAATAATCTGACAATAAACGTATAATATATTATCGCAGCAGAAGTGGGATGATTATACGACATCCAATTTTTTTTATTTCCTCGTGGGTATGGTTAGATCCGCGCATTGCCTATTGTGGTTGATAAATTTTTAAGGTAGTTCTACTAAGAGTAGATCATTACTTTATTTTTATAAAAAATACTCGTCTGTCAGAGTATTCACCAAAAATCATTCTCAATATGGTCATATTTTAAAGGGAAAAGTCGGGAACTCGCCATTAGATCCTGTCTTCACCTTTCCTTTATAAGGTCTTTTTTTGTATCCATATCTCTCTTGGGGTTGCTAACTTCGACTTTCCTGAGGTAACGGGAAGAAAAATAAAGAGATTTTGAGAACTCTCTGGAAAAACTCAACGGATGAGCAGACAATTCCATTATTATTAGTATTATTATAGGTCCTTCTTCCTTCGTTTCTCTCTCATGAAAAAATTTGGTAAGTTGATACCATCGAAGCTAGAGATTATTTTTTACTTTTTTTCTCTCGATTTACCTATTCACCAATTTATCGAAGGGATTGTATTACAATTTTTTTTTTTTTTTTTTTTTTTTTTTTTTACTGTGATCTATTTTTCTAAGTCACAGGTCAGTTTACATGTTAACATTTTGTTTTAGCATTTTGATGAAATTTACTAGGAAAGTATTTTCACCATTTTGATTGGCAATGTTCTATTTTCAAGGTCCCAGGCTAGTTGAAAATTGAAAGGGAATGAGTATGAAACTATAAGACGCCATTACTTCCTGCCAGTGGCTTGAGAATTCCAACATCTAGTCTCAACATCTTGGCGTCTCAACAGAATATGGGTGCTCTCTCTCTCTCTCCTCTCTCTCTCTCTCTCTCTCGTCTCTCTCTCGCTCTCTTCTCCTCTCCTCTCTCCTACTCTCCTCTCTCTCTCTCTCATTAAGGCAGTAGTGAAACTTTTTGACTTAATTATAAAATTTTGGAATACTGCCAAAAAGGAAATCTTCCAGTGGTTGTTTTTATTTTTCAAAACTGCCTTGTGGTGGGAAAGAAAATCATCATACAAAGGTTTTTGGGCGACTAATAAAGACCATATGTCACTGTTATCTTAACGAGAAAGCAGTATTCATAATTGATAGAAAAAATTATTTCAATCATAACTGATGGAAGAAAAGATTTTAAGCATTGTACACTACCTCTCTTTACACTACCTCAGTTTTAAGCTTTGTTAAAGTATTCAACGAATTTTCACCTCCTGAGAATCATCAAATATAGTGTTGTTACCAGTGCATGGTGAATTATGAAGTAGGGCATTACTAAGTACTGGTTTAATCCTTCATGCATATTGCTGCGTTTTGCAAGTGCGTGCTTTTATGAACATGGAAATTTTAACAAGATTACTCAAGAACGGGAGAATATCATTTGATGAAATTTGACAGTGTCTGTTATCTACCTGGATCTACCTGGATTAAGATTTTGCTCTCCTGTCCGTGAAAGACGAGTCAACACCCGAACTCTTTCGCCAATATTTTGATAAAATATTTCATCGGACAAAAATTTAGTATAGAGTAATGTTGATATGTTTCTATTTTTTTTTTTTTTTTAGAAAGAGAGAGAGAGAGAGAGCGAGTGGGGGTTGGGCTAATTCCAAGATATTAATGGTCATTTAAACTTTTATTTTATAAATGAAATTCACAGTTAAAATAATTATGATTATAATAATAATAATATATATATATATATATATATATATATATATAGATATATATATATATATGAAATTTTAATCATAATGTCCGGTAGCGGGAAACCGGACATCATGATTTCTTCCAAATTTCTTTGAAGTTTGAGCTCAAGGCTTTGTAGTGACAAGCGTATCCATAAAAGAGCAAAGGATTTGAGAAGTTGAGAGGGCATTGTGGCTATTACAATTTCATATGCATCTGGTAAAAAAAGATCAATAGATACTATATATATATATATATATATATATATATATATATATATATATATATATATATATATATATATATATATGTGTGTGTGTGTGTGTGTGTGTGTGTGTGTGTGTGTGTGTGTGGGTGTGTTTGTGTGTGTATGACGGTGTGCGTGTATTACGAGTGTAAAAATGACGCTCGTTTAAATAATTGGAGAGAACTCCTAACTAGGAAACGTAACCTACCTTTCAAAGTCCCTTTTGTCACACCTCTGAAGCTAACTGAAAAATCAGTTGTTAAACTGTAGGCGAATTCAAACTCTCGCTATTACAAAAATATTTTTATTTCCCAAAATAGTTAACGTGAAAAAGGAATAAAACGAGTCAAAGAACATCTCAAAAATCGTTAAACTACCATGCTCTTCCCAAAATCATATTTAAGTAAGTACCCCCTCTTATCTCTTTCTGTCTGACTATTCATAGTCTATCAATAAAGTCAACACAAGTCTAGAGAACTCATTTTTCTAAATGGTGACAAAGAATCCATCTGAAGATGAGAATGTAATTACCAAACAATGAAATATTAAAGTTTGTCAATAAATGAGTGTCGCATCGCACTTCCCTTTCTCTAGAACTGAACTCGATATCACAACATAAAAGGTATAATTTTCGAAGTCTTTCACTTTACTGTTTCGACGGATCTCCTAACGCCTTCCTCTGCGGCGTGTTTCTCACACACAATCAATATCAGGTAATACCCCTTAATCCTCATGCTAGAGATTATATCTCATTCACTTGCTAACCATCATAGGTATGTACACTGACTAACAGACGTACGCATGCATGCATGCTACTGAACACACGAACATACGCACGCTAGTCTATTCTGTGCGTTTTCCATTTTCCCATGTACACGTTCATAACATGCACTCAGTGACCTGTAGTAACCTGAAGTAACCTCCCGTGAGGTTTACCTCATATATCTGGAATGTGTTCGCGATCTCGTTCCTGCACACGACGTGTTTTTCGATTTGTGTCTCATGTCAGCGCCTTGAGGAATTCACTGTTTTGCATCTGTTTCTAATCGGCAAGAGCTAAGATTATTAACCCCATTTATTTTAATATATATATGTCTATTTTCACATCTAACCAGAAAGAGAGATAGAGAGCGAGAGTGGGTGTTGGGGTAATGATCATTTATACTTTTATTTTATAAAGAAATTTCCCAGTTAACATAATTGTGATTTGATATATGTATGTATTTATGTATATATATATATACATATATATCATATATATATATATATATATGTATATATATACACATATATTATACATATATCATATATATATATAATATATATATATATATATTATAAATATGAAATTGTAATCATGATGTCTGGTAGCGGGAAACCAGACATCTTGATTTCTTCAAAATTTCTTTGAAGTATAAGCTCAAGGCTTTGTAGGATTTGAGAAGTTAAGAGGGCATTATGGCTATTGCAATTTGATATGCATCTGGTTAAAAAAAGACCAATAGATTCTACATATGTATATATATATACATGTGTGTTTGTGTGTGTGTATACTTGTAAGATTTTCGCTTCTGGCGAGTTTATGTTTAATAATAAACAAGACAGCGAGACTGGAAATCATTTCTACTTTTTATTTACACCAACGTTTCGGGAATCCTTTCCCATCTTCAGGGCTATAAATAGAAATCATTTTTACAATATTAAAAAGTCTGCTAAAATAAGTTAATTATTATAAGAAAACTAGTTTTGTAATATAACAGTCGTTAGGCTAAAAGTAAAGTAAAGTCTACAAAGCGACTTTAAGCTAAAAGTATATTAAAACAATACATAATTCAGTGAAATACCAGATAAAAAAGCAAAATAAAATAATGCTTTCTTTGTTTATTTTTCCAATGCTTTAGTCGGACTTAATTGTAAAGAGGTTTGGCTGTTAACTGATGGGGAACAGAATAGTGACAGGTGATGCTAGAGGAGGAAAAAGGTCGCGGGTTGGGGGAGAGAATGTGCGTAATAAGCATTAGGTAATATGTAATGGTGTGGAGGAAGTTTGGTTGTTTAAGTAAGGCGACAGCTTCTCGATGTCAAGAGATTCTAAAAGAAGGGGCGAAAGTCAATCGGTAGTTTGATAGAATATCTTGAAATTATTGTACAAAATGTCAGTTTTACATGAATTTGACTGGTTCCTTATGGCCGAAAATTCTTTTGATTTGAAAATACAGCCAGTGTGATAACTGACACCTCTATGGGAATCTATGCGGACTTTCGTAACGGTCGGGTAGGTCCGAAGTCATTTCCAAAATTGCATTTTGGTTAAGTATACTTAAAGACAACGAAAGAACGCATCAACTCCGGAAGGGTTTGAACTTGAAAAGTCTGCCTACTATTAACGGGTTATTGAGCACAAGTTTGAAATTAGCATAGGAGTACCCCTATGTATATGTATATATATATATATATATATATATATATATATATATATATATATATATATATATATATATATATATATATATATATATATATATATATATATATATATATATATATATATATATTCACTTATTTATATATATATATATATATATTTATTCACTTATATATATATATATATATAGTATATATATATATATATATATATATATATATATATATATATATATATATATATGAGGGAGACATGAGGGAGACGAGAGTGCCCTCAGATTTATTTTCCTTGAAGTATGGAAAATATTTTCCCATTAGGTAATATTAGGATATATCTTTTCCTCATTATTAATCAAAAGCTGATCTAAATTTGTCAGCTCCCTCTTGAACAGGCTTCAAGATTTGCTGAAGCTCCTTTTGTCTTGCATCTTTACTACTTATTTTTGCACAGGTGACGTCATGAATAATTTATCTCTCCCTCTATCTTGTCAAAAATTTAATAACTTGGATAATTGAATCTTTCTGAAATCAGAATCGGCCGCATTGTTTTCAGGATTCGAGAGAGGAAAAATTCCAGATCAGCGTCAGCAGCACAGGCAGCTCTTCATAGTTCGTCTTTAGTTATTAGAGGAAGTTGCCATAACACACACACACACAGCAGGCCAGACAGACAGACAGACGTGCTGCTACTCTTCTGAAAGCCGTCTTTGCATTGCCATCCCCTTTATTGAAGAGGCAGCTCCGCCACGAGGGATGATGTGCTGATCACGTCGGATTGAGCGCTGGATTTTTTCCCGGAAGGTTGTTGCATCGGCAGTTCGGAGATGCGATGCCTGTTTTCCTTTTATTAAATGATGCATGTCAGTAATAAGCATCACATGAACGACCTGCAACACAACAGGAGTTTGGTAAAGAGTCCGAAGCGTTCGAAAGCCATCGTATTCGTTGGCGAGATATTTGCAAAGTTATAAATATGTGCAAGCCATATGAATGCGTTCATGCATACGTAAGCAGCCTGTATAAAAGGTTTGGGCATTCCACTTAATACCTCCAAAACCCTACCCTTTGTTGCCCCTTGTTTCCGGTTCGCTCTCTGTTCTAGTGCGCTCTCTTGTGGCCTTCGCTTTTTAAAACCTTTTTATTATTATTATTATTTTATCTACTGAACTTCTTTTTAGCTCATTTTGGTCTCCCCGATCAGAATATGTGTGTGTTTGTGTGTGTGTATATATCATATTATATATAACATATATATATATATATATATATATATATATATATATATATATATATATATATATATATATATATATATTGTAAGGTTTATCACCTTTTTTCCTTGGAATAATTGTTCCCTTGATGTGGGTGCACTCCTCACCCGGTGGTTTGTGTGTATTTACTAGTCGACGTCTGTCGCAATCGGCTTCAGATCGTTAGTCAAGTTTCGCGGTAACTATCAAGTCACTGTTTAGAAAGCAAAGCAGCTTGGACTCGTTTAACAGCAGGTAGTTGTGACCTGTTGGCCTCTACAGCTTTCGAGGATGAGAACTTCAGTCAAGTTCGAGGATGAGTTGATGGCTCAACCCTAGTTTTTAATGGGGGGAAAGCATTCCTCTTGAGACAGCAGTGTGGCTGTCACATTGACTCCTTCTTTGATGGTCATCTTCCGTGATCTTTGTTAGTGGTCTAGACATCTATAAGTAGATGGTCATTTTTATACTGTGCGAGGATTGAGTATGATTGTTATTATTTATTGACTCATTTCAGATATTTTGATATTTTTGGTGTTACCATGGTTGTATTAATTTTTATAGTGGCTAGGATTTATTGCATGATTGTTTAATGTGGAGTCGAGCAGTTTATGGCCCTGGATAATTATTATACTGTCTTTGATGTTTATTCATTACATGATTATTTTTTAGTGTCGAGGGAGTGTATGGCTCTGTAAAGTTGATTCACTGTATTATTTAAATTGTTTTAATGAACTTAAAATTTAAACTGATTACTTTGCTGGTGGTAATGTTTTAATGTTTCATTTATGATTTAAAGTAACTTTTGAGTAGGCTACACCATTTGTATTATTTTTAACTGGCTCGTTGGCATTTTTACATTGATTGTTATGTGATTGTTTTATTTACACTTTGATTTATATAAAACTTGACTCAATTGTAAAAATGTATATCACGTAATGTAAATAAAATAGGATTAAGGTCATTTATGCTGTTTCAGTTTGTCCCCTTTCACCTTTGTTGCCTCGGCTTTTGCCAATCTTTCCAGCCCATTCCTTTATTTGATTATTGAACATGACGAACCGAGGGTAGTTCAGGTATATATATATATATATATATATATATATATATATATATATATATATATATATATATTATATATATAACTGTACTACTGAAAGCTATAGAAATTTAAATATGGGGTGCAACGGACTTTGTCGCAAACCGATCAGAATGTTCAACAACGGTCATGGGTGTTGTGGAAAAGCTTCAAGCCATCAGTGAATATTACGGGTGGATGAACGACACCGCCGACGAAGGCCAACATTATCGAGCTTCGGAGGCGAGAGCGCGAGTGCGCAAGTTGACCTAGCTACTGGTCGAGTCATGTGATCGGCGTCAGAAAAATGGGAACAAGTTTATCTGTTTGTGCACCAAACCGGGCGTGTTCATGGACCATTCGAGAGCGATTTAATGTGTTCGTACATGCGAACACTAGGGCTCCATATAGTGTAATGTAATGAGACTGCAGGCAAAGAGCTGCTATTCTAGAGCAGAAAACTTCTGAGTGATCCGTGGAGGGAGGCCCTAGAGATAGCACGGAAGATCCATCCAGATAGGTAATAATGATAAGACTGTTAAACAATTGAACATTTTATAGTTGCCCAAGAGAAGCCGAAGTGCAGTGAAAAACATTCTCGTTCTCTTCCACGTCATAATTATGCTTTTCCATTTTATTGTGTGCGTATCCACTTTTTATTTTATTTTCAATAACTGTGGTTTCTTTCCTCAGATGAATTCGAATGTCACCACATAAACTTTTATCCCTTAATTTCGGGAAAGTAGAAATCGTGATTGAACTGATGCGTTTATGGTTTGTAGTATTTTAATTAAGATGATTATTACTAGGAGTGAGTGTATTTTATGGTTTTGGGATTTTCAATTCATTTTCCTTTCTTTTCTATGTTAGTTTTTTTTGGGGGGGTTGGAAATAAAGGCTCTAGTTTTGTATCCCGGACTTTGTTTTCAGTCTACTAGATTTAATACTTGATTTAGCAGCAGAGACGCCAGTTCGTGGAGGAGGCTCGAGGTAGGTCACATTACCAGATTATTTTTTTTATTAGACAAGGTCAGTTAGACCTTTGTAATATATGGATGGGTTAGATTTTAGCTTCTTTAATTTAAAAAGCTATTTACCAAGTACAAGCTTTCCAGGACATACTGTCTTAATCGTCAGGTACACAATGGAGACTGTATGTCTTGGAAACCTTGTACTTTGGAAATTATAGAATTTTGAATCAAAACCATCCCGTCTTCTTGAAGCTTAACATGAGTAGTACTATGGTTATACAGAGTAAAGTGTTGTTGAGCTATTTTGCGACGGCTTCTTCTCTCAGCTTAGTACCATTTTGATGTGAGATGACAGTTTTAGATGAGCCGCTCCCATCTACTCTTTCTCTCTCTCTTATTTAAGGTAAGGCCACACCGGGCGCGGGGAGCGTCGAGGTTGCAGGCACGTCTCGGGCGGGAGAGCAGCGTCAAAACTATACATGGCCACACCAGAAACGCCACCCTCCCTCCTTCCCTCCCGCGCGTCACTCTCAGCAGTCAAAGATATACTTCTTTGCAAAGTAACGTTTGGATAGGAAATTGCCTTTAATAGAAATCGTAAGTGTCAAACTTGACGATAGACTACGTATAACCCAAAGGTCTTTTGGTTCTTCGCTTGGCAGTGAATTTTGTGATAATAAAAGGTTAAAATCCATAAATATATTATTTTACTTCCCATATAGGGGAAGTGAAAAGAAAATGTGGATTATAACTTTTCATTATTGCAAAACTAACAGCATATAGGGTTACTTCCTTAAAGATACTTAGAAAAACAAAAGAGCGAGAATTAATTGCAAATTATATAAGACGTATAATTGATTATTGTCTGTAATATGTTGAAATAAAACGATTTACCGGTATTTAAAACAAAAGTTTAATGGAAACTACATGAAAAAAAGTAACACAAGGACAAATCAGTTTTGCTTCATTGTTAACATTAATGAAGTACAAAGTACCACGAATATTTCATAAATAAGTGATACTGCTGCACTGAGGATTCGTATAGTTATCAAGTCTATGCAGCTGGACAAGGATTATTTGAGTGGCTGAGTGCATAATAGTTGGCACCTTTAAGTTTTTGGGGGTCGAATGCATGACACCGATAGCTACATCTGAGGGCCACTTGTTCTACTCCTCTTCCATTTCTTGAAAAAAAGTAATTTTATGGAATGGATCACAGGAATCACACAAAGCTCTCTTCCGAAACACCTCCCCAATTAAATGATTCTTATGTAGCCACTACCGCTGAACAGGTGACACTTCGGCAACTGATTGCCAGTTCATCTGCACGTTAGTGACCATGTCAAGTCGGAGGGTCTATTTACGTAGTGTGGTCCTTTTTTTATATTCACTTTAAGTTCAGTGATGAACTCATCCCCTGGGAAAGTATTTAGACTATATAAGAACTCATTGAACGCATTCTGAAAGTACACAAATGAGAGGTGCTGAAATAACTGCTAATTTAAGCATGCATTACAGATATGGAATAATTAACTCGATATTTTACTGAATAGATAATAAATGTAGTCGCTTAAAACTTAATCGTTTCTATGCTAATATCAGTTACTTAACAATGATAATATGCTTTGAACAATTTCTAGGTTACAAATGAAAGTCCTTAATACGGGAACCAACTTCACAACATAGTTATCAATATAATCAATAAAGGGAAGTAACCATTCAAGTAACTTAGTCCCTCCCTAATCATATAGAAAATGGGGTTGTTTCGGTTGAAGACGCCTGAACCGCCGCGGTATTTTAAAACGTTACATCGCCTGGCGGCAACTGCAGAGGGTCGAGCGTCCCGCTAGTCTTGTGTGGCCACCCGCATAAGATACCTATGATTCAAACTGCCGCGGGAACCTCTTCCCTCCAACCTCCACGCTCGCCGCATTTGGTGTGGCCCCACCCTTAGTCCTCCTCACTTCTTCTACCCTGCACTTCCACCTCCATAACTTGCCTTCCAATTTCCAATGTGGTCTTCCTCCTTTCTCAGTAGGTGTCTGTACCATCTCACTCTCCCCGCCTCCACTTTCTTTGATATTTCAGCCACCTTTTTAACCCTCTTACATTGTCATTCCTAATCCTATCCTCCGTCGTTACGCCAGACATCCATCTTAACGTTCTCATCTCTGCTACGTCCATTTTCGTCTCCACTGTCTTTGTTGTAATGTACCATAGCGTGTAGTCGGTCTAACCACTCCCTTATGGAACCTTTACACTAATGTGTGTGTGTGTGTGTGTGTGTGTGTGTGTGTGTGTGTATGCCATGCTAAGGTCCAAATACTTTATTTCACTTGTCAGTCCTAGAATCCGCCTCGCTACAGTCAGATACCTGATCCCTCACATAAATAAAATACGACTGGGTACTCTAAATGTAACAGAGGTCCATTAAAATTCTAATTAACCATGTGAAATATATCAGAACAATTGTGGGGTATTCATACATGTTAAATTTAGTCAAAGGGCATCATCACCCAACCAAACAACTGTTAACCGTCTCCCTCATCAGGGTCACTTCAGCAAAAACGAAATGAACAAAACGTCTCTATCTCTTGAGCTTATTTTACATTCTAATTCCTACTACTGGTGGTCAATAAATGAAACCCTGTCGTAAAACTTTAAATATAACAATTTATTAATTCAAAATTTATAATGAAAATTCACACTCTTACTTTAAATATTAAATCACTATTACTTGAAAAGTACAAACTTAAGTAATTCTTGAATTAAATTATTAAACAAAATTAAACCACAAAAGTGCTCATTTATCAAGGAACACCAAGATATGAAATAAATTTTAAGTAATCCAAAATTTAAATCGGCACAATTGATAAAATGTGAAACTAAATTATGTAAGCAAAGGTTAAACCATTAAGAAATAATAAGATGTGAAGCAAACCATCAAGAAATATTTAAAATGTGAAACCAACCATTAAGAAATAATTTTGAAATACAAGAACATACAAAAACACACAAAACATATCATTATATATTATATCATGGTATAAATTCAGATTACAATGCCTGTTAAATAAAGTTCTAGCCGTTACCTAATAATACCTTTCACGAACTTACACAAAAGCTTTTCCAAGATTACTGAATAGCCAGATTTCACAAGAAATTTAACACTATTAAAATTGAATTTAAGAGAGAGAGAGAGAGAATTTATATTAATGTAACACGGAAGGTTTCCTTTCTCTCGATGAATATAAATTCTATCTTCGGTTACACAGAAAGACTCCCATAGAGAAAAGGATGACGTCAATATGAAGGCAAAACGTTTGTGGGCCGAGGCCGAAACTGACGCGTTCAGAACAAATAAGTGAACAGAGCAGTGCAGTCTTCAACATGACGCAATTGTCATGTGCTCTATGTGCAATAATGACCATCCATCCCCTTGATATTCAGACAAAACAATACTCGTTAACCCAAACCCACGTGGTTTTCAGACAAAAGAGATACAACATTGCGAATTGTGAAATCCTTCGTCTATTCTCGTACTTGACAAGAGAAAAAAATAAAGACTTACGACTGAACGCCCAACTGTTATCGTGCGTCTGGCAACACGACTTATCGCATAATGACACTCGAATAAAAACAAAGCGATCGTTGACATCTCCCGATGACAACTCGGAACAATTGGTCAGGTTGAGAAAATATCTCTCCTATTACGTTATTAGCTAAATCACTAATTCTAAATTTCGCTATTGTGAAATGTAACATACATTAGACACGACATTTCAATAATTGTCACTATTACACGGAAATATTTGATAACTAGAATACTAAGCATAATAATATATCTTTTATAGGGAAGAATCATACGATAACTGCAAAGCACATCATAATCTTTAAAAAAAAATCATACTTTATGCAATTTACAATTGAATATTATTTACACACACACACACACACACACACACAGAGTAGTCGACAAGATATTAGCCCGCTTAGCATCAAGCGGCCTAATATCTTGTAGAATTTTGAAGGAACGGAAATTTTATTAAGAAATTTCGTCAATTACTTTCTAATTGACTCTTGAGAAAAGTCTAACTTGGATCAGAGGTCTTCTTAGGCATACCAGGTGGCAACGATGAGACGGGATCTCATCGTTGCCACCTTCGTTAAATCTGGCAACCCAACGTCGAACTGACACTCAGCTGATCCGATATCTGCTTTGTTTTAAGGCCAGATTGCTTCAACGCACATATTCCTGCTGTTATCTGTTGACTCAAATCACCTTCTTGGCCCATATTAAGGTCAAAAGGGGCAATAAAGTGACAAGTGGTAGGCAAAAATTGCGGTGGGAGCGCTAATCAAAAAAAAAATATATATATATATAATTTATATATACGGGCTCTTATTAAATCTCCAAACACGTGACTGAGTTTTCTCATTGTCGAGTAGTTAAGCTCCACCCCTTTCTCTACGTGCTGTAAAGTGATCATTTAACTCAAAATTATTGACTATCGTCCTTTAAATTGATAGTTCATGCTAGTTACTCACCGTCCAGCAAACAACTCACAAACGGGCGTCATAGCTTGTCATAGCTTGTCAACGAAATTGTTTTATTTTTAAACCTTGTACTTGTCAAGTTAGTTAGTTTTGTACTGGTCAACTTTGCAACTGTTTTAATATTTTTCTTATCCCTCAAAATGCCATATTATATAAAATCTAAGAGAGGAGCTAATAAGCTTGTGGGTGATAACCACGTATATCATTTTCATTGACAGGATGCAGATAAATCAAGAAACGCATGGCTCTAATAGGGAGGGGGTTAGTGCCATCAGTGCACCTCATGTGGTGTAATGTGGGCATTACTTAATGGTCTTTGCACCGTCCCTTGGGCCCCTAGCTGCGACTACATTCGTTCCTTTTACTGTACCTCCTTTCTTATTCACTTTCGTCCATCTTACTGTCCACCCTCTCCTAACAATTGCTTGATAGTGCAACTGCGAGGTTTTCCTCCTGTTACACCCTTCAGACCTTATCACTGTCAATGGCCTTAGTTGCCCCAGTGCTTGGCATGTGTGCCTAAAATCTATAGATTAATCAACCGATCCAGAAAAGCATGGCTGTGTGAAGTAAAGATGAGCAGAGGCCGCGTTCAGACGATGGCTGGAGAGGATCCATTAGAAATACTATATTCAACTGGGGAACACTTTCAGCCTTGTCATCACAAGAGACCGCTAGAGTTGTGATTGTGACAGAATGGTGTTCTCTGCAAGATGAGGCCTTGGCTGAACTCCCAGCAGCATCAAGTTTATCACGAAGTATTCGTCGTGACGACAGCAGAACAGTAATGCTCCTTCTATTCCATCAGGAAGGTAGGTTTTGATTTTGGGCTATTTTACTGCAAATTTGAATCTTGAACCAATTTTACAATGTAACGCTGACGTAGAAGATGAGGAAAGAATGCTCATTTTCGGCACATCAGCACAGCTGGATGGTCTTGTTAAAATTCGTGATTGGGTTGGCGATGGCACATTTAAATTTTGTCCATTTATATATTACCAGTAATATACAATCAGCATTCACATGGTTAATTTGAATGCAACTCGTGATTTCGCATTGTTACCCAGCAATCGGCAAGCAACTTGCGATCGGTTCTTTTTTGTTTGTCAGTTAATCTTCGCCCTGATATTCAGCCTAAAAAGTACTATATGATGGACTTCGCAAAAGCCCCCATGAATAGCCCTATTTCAAGATATCCTGACATTTTTCTCAAAACTTCTACCGAAAACTCGTCGAGCTAGGTCATGAAGTCCAATTTAATACAGATGAAGTATTTCGTCTAAAGATAAAATACTTTACAGCTCTTGCTTATTTACCATTGAATGACGTTATTGTTGCATACGAAGAACTGTCCGACGACAATAGTTTGCCACAAGAAATTGTCATATTTTGAAGAGGGAACCGAAGGAGGAAGAGGCACCAGAAGTGGTCGTCTAGCTTCATTATTTCCAATTGTAATATGGAATGCATCAGAGAGGAGAGACCTTCAACTGGTAAGACTAGAACTAATAGTAGCTTTGAAGGTTTTCATAACGCCTTACAAAATTCAATTTCATGCCAACATCAGTGTATCTGGAAATTAATAAATACAATAAAGTGTGGAGGCGATTTTGGCGCAGAAAAAGAAAATTAATTTGGAACGGGGAGCACAAAGAACTTCAAGACAGGGTTACGAAGAGTACAACAAGAGAATGGCAACTTTGCTTGAAAAGTGCAACTAGAGACTGGCAACTTTGCTTGAAGAATGCGACAAGAGACTGGCAACTTTGCTTGAAGAATGCGACAAGAGACTGGCAACTTTGCTTGAAGAATGCGACAAGAGACTGGCAACTTTGCTTGAAGAATGCGACAAGAGACTGGCTGGCAACTTTGCTTGAAAATTAAAACAAGAGACCGGCAACTTTGTTTGAAGAATGCGACTAGAGACTGGCTGGCAACTTTGCTTGAAAAGTTAAACAAGAGACTGGCAACTTTGCTTGAAAAGTGCGACAAGAGACTGGCAACTTTGCTTGAAGAATGCGACAAGAGACTGGCTGGCAACTTTGCTTGAAAAGTGCGACAAGAGACCGGCAACTTTGCGTGAAGAATGCGACAAGAGACTGGCTGGCAACTTTGCTTGAAAACTAAAACAAGAAACTGGCAACTTTGCTTGAAGAATGCGACAAGAGACCGGCAACTTTGCTTGAAAAGTATGATCATTGCCAGAAATGCCTTAAAAACTGTGGCATATAATCTGCACTAAATTCAGTTTATTAAATTCTTTTTATATTGGCAGTCTTTTATGTTTCTAGTTTTCATTGTTCCACTAAAAATAATTAATTTCTTACGTGTTGTTTCATTCTAACTTGAATTTTATTTCAAAGATATATATATATATATATATATATATATATATATATATATATATATATATATATATATATATATATATATTGTGACGCATATTGTTAAATTTGTACATATTGCTGAACCATTTAATCATTGTCCTGTTTAGTTAACTGTATAACTACCATTTGAATACGGAAACACTTGTTATATTCTGCGTTGTTTGTCTCCTTCGGACCTTTTCCCTGGCTTTAAGTTAGTCTCACTCCGGTCTCTTGCTGGGAGGAGGGTCGAAGGAGCTGCCTATTTATTTTTGAGTATTTTCCGTATATTTTTTTTCAATATTTTGAATGAGGTTTATTTTCTTTATTTATGGGTGTGATTTATAGCATTGTTCTGCTAAGGGAGGAATGTTTATTTTTACCTACCTTTTGTGTTAATATAATAATTATTTCGTTACTAAATTTTCATTTATCCTTTCTTAATATTGTGTTACAAGCTTACAGAACCCATCCGTATCCTATTCTTAAATATTCAGTGATGAACCTAATTAAGTATGTAACATAATTTGGGGGCCTGTCCGGGAGACATTCTTCCTTTTAATGAGCAATTTGTCGGTGTTGTGTGTTCTCATTCAGAATATTGTACGTTGTGAGCCATCTGAATACCTGTTATTTTCGATATTGTATTTTATGAAGTGTTGCGCGCCCGCTTTTGAAATATAGTGTCGGTTTATGTTATAGTGCAGTGCCTGTTGACTCGTTTATTCCCAGTATTGTTCGCTTGTTTCTCCTCTCCCCACCGAGACTCGCCCCGAGAGCAAATCTCATTAGCTCTTTAATCTGTTATAAACTTCAATTATCACAGCTGAGAATTCGTGTAGTTACTCCTATTGATTCAAAGCCCGTTTTTATTGTATTGCATGTGGGGTACAGTATAAACCTTTTTCCCTTTTGCCTGACGCACGAAATGCTTAAGCTGTCAATTTTAGTCGCTTAGAGTAATAACTATTGTTTGGACCAGGCAAGGTTATTCCTTCTCCACTCTATTTGACTAGAATCGGGAAATTTCCCCGTACACTTAGCCTTTTAAAAACCGTATTGTTATTTTTTCTTCATTTATTTGAAATACTGTGAACTTTTATGAAGTGAACAAATTGCTTATAGACGTAATTGTGAGTTACCTTGCGTTCATTTGTGAAACAGGAATTCAGATAGTTTACGTAAGGAAGTTTTCATTGTTTCAATTTCACAATGGCTAGTTTTGATGTGGATAAATTTGCTGGTAATCCTTCTGCTGAACTCTCCACAATTCAATATGCAAAGAAGAAGGATCTTTTGTAGTTAGGTTTACGTTTGCGACTACCAGTTAGAAGTAACATGAAAAAGTCTGAAATTCGAAATTTAATTCTTGAACATTACTTAAAGGCTAAAGAGGTAGGAGCTGAAGCTAGACTCTGGATAGTTGAAGACAAGGATACTTTGACTAACGAACAAAGACTCGAGTTAGAGCGAATTGCGGTAGAGCGCGAGAAGGAAGAGAAAAACTTAGAAAGAATAAAACTAGAGTTTGAAATTGAAAAAGAAAGGATTAGATTAGAAGCAGAAAAGAGAGAGAGAGAGAGAGAGGATTAGATTAGAAGCAGAAAGAGAGAAAGAGAGACTTGCATTTCAGGCTGAATTAACTGTAAAAGTAGAAAGGGAGACTATTGAATTGCAACTGAAAGCAGAAAGGGAAAAATCTGAACTTTCCCGGCTCGATAAACGGCAAGAAATTGATTTGCTAGAATCTCAAAAGAAGTTTGACTTATCCAAGAATATGAAATTAGTACCAGATTTCACTGATTATGACCCTGAGGACTATTTTAGGGCTTTTGAAGAACTGCTTCTTATTTGAATTGGCCGAAAGAACAATGGATTTGGCTACTTAGGCCTAAACTTTCCGGTAAAGCGGCTCAAGTTTGCCGACATATCAAAGAGACAAATGATTATGAAGTTATAAAAAAGGCTGTCATAGATGCTTTTTCAATTTCTGGTGGAGGGGTTATTCGGCAAGTTTTCCGCAATAAAGTTAAAAACTAGTACTCAGACATACCTAGAGTTTGCTTCAGAAAAATTAAGAGATTTTAGGAAGTGGTTAAAAGCTTCAACTATAACTACCTTTGAACAGTTAGAAAATCTAATAGTGTTTGAGGAATTTGTTAGAAAGCTTCCTTCACATATAATGTTGTACCTTTGTGACAGACAAGAAAATGACTTGTTAAAGGCAGCTTCTTTAGCAGACACCTACTCCCTTGTACATAAAACTAGCAAGAGATTAGATCATATTGTAAAACAAGTTCCAGGCAATACTCTGGGTGTTAGTACTGAGGAATCTAGAGAGTCACTGCTTTGCAAATATTGTAAGAAACCAGGTCATTCTATTAAAAACTGTAAAGCACCAAATTGTAAGGTTTCGGAGTTAAATAGGAATTTTAAGGATAGGAGTTTTAAAAGAAATCCATTGCATAGGGATAAACCGTCTTTGCATGTGGTAACACATGAAGCTGTGGATTTGTTTGAAGGTTTCAAAATAGATGGTATCGGATCTTTAACATCCGATGGTGCTGAGCATAAGTTAAAGATGTTACGTGACACAGGGGCATCACAAAGTTTGATTTTAAGGAAAGCAATCCCAGATATCAATAAGGCTTTAAATGGTGACTTTGTACTCTTGAGGGATTTAACTCGAACTTCTCGTGCCCCCCTTGCAGACATTTTTATTGATTGTCCTTTGAAAAAAGGTAGAGTGTCGGTAGGTGTGGTAGATAACGATTTTCCTGTGGAAGGAGTATCCTTCTTGTTGGGCAATGATCTGGCAGGTAATTTAGTTGTTCCAAATTTGGTGGTAACTGATCATCCTAGTGAGGGAAATGATTTTAGTAATGATGTAGCTTGTGTAATTACTCGATCACAGAAATCAAAAGACCTAGAATGCTCTGAAGTAGTAGAAAATGCAGTGGAAAATATTATGAGCAAAGCTGAGCTTATCAAAGCTCAAAAACAGGATGATACCCTAGGTAATTTTCACAGTCAGGCAGTCTCTAAAAGTGAAATTGATAAATCACCTAGTTTTTATTATGAATCTGGTGTGCTCATGAGATTTTATCGCCCTGCTAAGTTATCTAAGTTTGACACTTGGGGTGAAAAGCACCAGATCGTTTTACCATCCTCTGTAAGAAAACTTGTTTTGGAGGTTGCTCATGATGGGAATGGTGGACACTTAGGGATTCACAAGACTTATCACAAGATTCTTAACCATTTCTACTGGCCTAACATGAAAAAGGATATAGCAGACTTTTATCCGTACTTGACCACATTTGTCAGATTTCAGGAAAGCCTAACAAAGTATACCCAAATATCCTCTTCAACCTATTGTAGTTCCTGATGATCCTTTTCATAGGTAATTATAGATTGTGTAGGACCTCTGCCAAAAACAAAAAAAGGGTCACCAATATTTGCTCACCATTATGTGTCCTACTACACGTTATCCCATAGCAATTCCCTTGCGTAATATTTTGGCTAAAACTATAGCTAATGCTTTGCTTAAAGTTTTCACCACCTATGGAATCCCCAGAGAGTTACAGTGTGACCGTGGTTCTAACTTTACAAGTGACTTATTCAGTAAAGTTCTGAAGGAACTGGAAATTAAACAAATATTATCCTCAGCCTACCACCCAGAGTCCCAAGGTGTCTTAGAACGCTGGCATCAGACTTTTAAAAGTATGTTAAAAAAAATACTGTCTCGAGAATAATGCACAATGGGATGAAGGGGTGGATTTTCTATTATTTGCCATAAGAGAAGCCCCACAAGTCTCTCGGATTTTCCCCTTTTGAAATGTTATTTGGAAGGTCGGTTAGAGGACCTCTTAGTGTAATTAAAGATGAGTGGTTGAGTGCACCCTCTTCCAGTCAAATTCAGTCTGTTAAACAATATATGTCAAAGCTCCAGAAAATTCTTTGTGATGTTAGGAAATTAGCTAAAGAAAATCTCGAAGCTCGACAGTTTGAAATGAAAACTAATTTTATAGATCTAGTAAAGTTATGAAAAACTGACACCCAGGCGATTTGGTTTTGGCTTATTTTCCTGTTCATAGTTCTCCCCTAAAGTCAAAGTTCTTTGGACCATATAAGGTACTGAAAAATGTCAACAATAATACATATGTAATTGAGACTCCTGACCGTAGAAAATCCACTCAAATAGTTCATCTAAATCTTTTTAAAAAAATATCACTGTAGGGAACCTGGACCTTGTTCTAGAGACTTGGTTGTTAATATGATTAATATAGATTCTGCATCAGAGAATACCTCTGCAACTGCGAACTCAATTGATGACCTCATACCTTCTTGGAGCCCAGAATCCAATTCAGAAGTTTTACAAAACCTGGAAGTGAAGTTCTCCCATTTGCCTAGTGAACATTCTCAAAGGCTACAGACTCTTATTAATAATGTTTCTTTTTGTGACTTTCCCAGGAAAAGTACTGTACTTCTGCATGATATTGAACTTGTCCCAGGTACGATGCCCATTCGTCAACCTCCATTATCGGTCTGGTCCCTATCGAAAAGCACAGTGAATGAGGGAAGTGGAATATTTACTCAAACATGGCCTAGCAGTTCCAAGTAAATCTCCATGGGCTTCACCTTGTCTTCTAGTACCAAAGGAGGATGGTAACTTAAGGTTTTGCACGGATTATCGCAAGCTGAATATGGTAACTATTAAAGATTCATATCCATTACCAAGAATAGATGACATCATAGATTCTGTTGGACAAGCCAGGTACATGACTAAAGTGGACCTTTTAAAAGGGTATTATCAGGTAGGCCTAACAGAAAGAGCTAAAGTCGTTTCAGCCTTCATAACTCCATTTGGCCTTTTTCAATATGAAGTAATGGCTTTTGGTCTTACCAATGCTCCGTCCACGTTTCAGAGGCTTATTAATGATACCATTAGAGATCTTGATGGTGTCTTTTATTTGGATGACATCCTCGTAATCAGTGAAACTTTTGAGGAACATATCCGTAGACTAGAATTGTTATTCCAAAGACTTGAGGAAGCTAATTTAACAATTAACCTAAAGAAGACTGAATTTTGCCATGCTACTATTTCCTACCTAGGCCATATTATAGGTAGTGGGCATGTCCGTCCTAAGACTGCTAACATTGATGCTGTACTTGAGTATCCTGCCCCCACTTCTCAAAAATCACTACGGCGTTTTTTGGGTATGACATCATTCTATAGGAAGTTTTGCAAGAACTTTGCATCTGTAGCATCACCCTTAAAAACTAGCCTAACTAGCTCTAAGGTAAAGTTCATATGACTCAAGAATGTCAAGAAGCATTTAATCAAACTCAAATTATACTCTGTAGCAATCCTGTCCTATGTACACCTGATTTTAATAAACCTTTTTGTATCCAAGTAGATGCGTGTGATACAGGGGCTGGTGGAGTGTTGCTGCAAAAATCAGCGGGAGATGGTCTTCTGCATCCAGTGTGCTACACGTCTACCAAGTTCCTGTCCCATCAAATGTCTTATAGCACTATTGAAAAGGAGGCACTGAGTTTAGTGCTCGCACTGCAGAAGTTTGAGTGCTATCTCCAGGGAGCTTCTGAGATAGTAACCTACACTGATCACAATCCGTTGACTTTCCTGGAGAAGATGAAGGTCACACAACCGAGACTACTCCGTTTGGGCTCTGTATCTACAGAAGTTTCCCCTTGAAAATTCTCCCACCTTAAAGGAAGTGACAATGTTATCGCGGATGCTCTGTCAAGAGCCTGAACCAAAGTACCTTGAACTCCTCTCTCTTCCGAGCCACTCCGTTGGGCTCGGCCTTTTGGGGGAGGTGTGACGCATATTGTTAAATTTGTACATATTGCTGAACCATTTAATTATTGTCCTGTTTAGTTAACTGTATAACTACCTTTGATACGGAAACACGTATTCTCGTTGTTTGTCTCCTTCGGACCTTTTCCCTGGCTTTAAGTTAGTCTCACTCTGGTCTCTTGCTGGGAGGAGGGTCGAAGGAGCTGCCTATTTATTTTTGAGTATTTCTTTTTCTGTATATTTTTTTTTCAATATTTTGAATGAGGTTTATTTTCTTTATATATGGGTGTGATTTATAGCATTGTTCTGCTAAGGGAGGAATGTTTATTTTTTTTACTTAACTTTTGTGTTAATATAATATTATTTCGTTACTAAATTTTCATTTATCCTTTCTTAATATTGTGTTACAGCTTACAGAACCCATCCGTATCCTATTCTTCTAAATTCCTTAAATTTATTCAGATGATGAACCTAATTAACGTATGGTCAACAATAACTATAATATTATATATATATATATAATATACTATAATTATAAATAGATATATATATATAATTATATATATTACAGCTTATTTTATTCTTGGGTGTTTGCATGTGTGTTATATATGTGTATATACATGCATATGAAATATATATTTATATATTTAGAATATTTAAAATATGTTTGTTTATTTATATGTAAGTATATTGATAATATACATATGTGAGCGTGTGCGTGTGGGATATATATAATATATATATATATAAATATATATATATATACTATATATATATATATAAATAGATAAATATATAAATATATAAATATATAAATATATAAATATAAAAATATAAAAATATAAAAATATAAAATATAAAAATATAAATAAATTATACAAATATAAAAAGAGAAAAATAATAAAAAATAAAATATAAAAATATAAAAATATAAAATATATAAATATATAAATTATTATCAAATATAAATCTATATAATACTAAACATCTATAAATATATAAAATATAAATATATAATTATAAATACATAAATATATAAATATATTAAAACATAAATATATAAATATAAAAATATAAAAATATAAAAATATAAAAAAGTGATAAAAAAATATTAAAAAATATAAAAAATATTAATAAAATATACAAATATAAAAATATGTTAAAAATATATCAAATATAAAAATATAAAACTATACAAAATACAAAGAATTTACAACAAGATACAAATATAAAACTAGAAAAAATAGACAACTATACAAATAGACAAATATAAAAATATACAATATAAAAATATTACAAATATAAAAATAACAAAGTATGCAAGAAAAAAGATACAAATATACAATATAAAAATATAAAAATATAAAATATAAAAAGAGAAAAAGATAAAAAATAAAAATAGAAAAATATAAAAAGAGAAAATATAAAAATATAAAAATATAACAAATATTAAAAATATAATAACAAATCTAAACAATATAAAAATATAAAAATATAAAATAGTTAAAAATGATAAAAAGATATAAAAATATAAAACAAATAAAAATATTAGAAAAATATAAAATCTAAAAATTAGAAAAAGATTAAAAAATATATCAAAATATATAAAAATATAAAATATGAAAAAAGTATATAAATATATAAAGAATATGAATTTAAATAGAGCAAATAAATATATTAAAGTATAAATATATAATATATAAATATATCAATATATGAAAATATATAAATAGATAATATATAAATATATAAATAAGAAAAGAGATAAAATATAAATATATAAATAGATAAAGAGATAAAGAGATAAATATGAAATATGAGAAATGTAGAGTAAGATAGAAGAAGATAACATAATAAATATAGAAAAGATAGAAATAATAAATAGATAAAATATGATAAAAGAAAATAGATAAAGATATGAAAAGATAAATATAGAAATATATAAAAAAGGATAAATAATAAATATATAAAATATATAATATATAAATATATAAATATTAGTGAAAATAGATAAATATATAAATAGAGAAATAGAAATATATAAATAGGATAAATATATAAAATATATAAAGAGATAAATATTATAAAAGAATTAATATATAAATAGAGAAACGATATAAATATGAGAAATATATAAAGAGTTAAATATAATTAATATTATAAAATAGATAAAAATCAATCAATAAATGATAAAATATATTAAAGTATATAAATGAAGATAAATAATGAAAATATAAATAAAATATAAATAAATATTATACAATATATTAAATATAATAAAATATATAAATATATAAATATATAAATATATAAATATATAAATTATAAATATATAAATATATAAATATATTAACTATATAAATATATAAATATATAAATATATATAATATATAAATATAAAATATATAAATATATAAAAAATTATTATAAATATATAAAGATATAAATATATTATAGTATTAAAATATTATAAAATTAATATAAAGATATAAATTAATCAAGATTAAACTATATATAATATATGGAATAATATATATATATAATATATATATATATATTATATATATATATATATATATATATATATATATATATATATATATATATATATATATAAATATATATTTATATATATATATATATATACTATATTATATAAATATTAAGAATTATATATATAACTTATGTAATTATTGGTAAGCAGGTATATGAATGCAATCAAACCGTGAATTAAAATCTGACTCGAGCACCCTGGAATAAATGAAAATAGCCAAAATGCAACTCGGTAGAGACTCGTGTGGCGAGATGAAGCCTTTTGAGGCCTTAAAAGATTTCCAGCGATGGTAATCCCCGCGGAGGTTGTACGTGATGCGTGTGTTGGAGTCACAAGTCATTGAAGGACGACCTCGCTCAACAATGGGTCTTCATCAGCCGGAGAGAGCGGAGGAGGTCGTGCGTCTTCGCCTCCAAAGATTATCTTTTATTTCCAAGCTTTTTCCGTCGGGTCTGCCATTATTCTATAAATGAGACGTATCTTTATATAAACACGCGGTTTTGGCGTAGAATTATTTCATGGCCCCCAATCGGCGATGCTCGAGAGAATTTGCAACACATGGGTCAATGGATAAACCATTGGGATTTATCAGACTTTCTCATCATTATAGATTTCTCTCTCTACGCTCTTACTTCAGGCTCATCAGCAGCGCGTTGAACGCAGTTTCTTGCACACTGCTCCGTTCCCATCTCGCAGTTATATATATATATATATATATATATTATATATATATATATATATATATATATATATATATATATATTATATATATATATATATATAATATATATATATATTATCATACTTATGTGTTGGGATTATTATTGTAAGAATGTTTTTTTTCTTTCTTTTCTCGCACATAACTCCTATTGTTATTATATTTGTCATATATTTGTAATTTCAGTAAATAATTGTCATGTTCATTTTATTTGTGTTTTCTCATTGTCTTTTCTGCCTCGTATATTTAGGAGCCATCAACCTTCCCTTCTCGAATCGCTGCGTATATTATTCAATGTAAATCCACAACTTCGGTACCTTTAGCGTATAGTCTCTCTCTCTCTCTCTCTCTCCTCTCTCTCTCTCTCTCCTCCTCCTCTCGCTCTCTCTCTCTCTCATCTATGTGTTAGGTAGCTTTAAAGTTTATTAAAAATTTTGTGAGTAAGTCTGTTTTGTACTAGAAGATGCTTTTAAAATTCTATTAGACATTTGTGTGTTTCCACGTCGAGTATTTATCTTCCTTGATAATTTGACCGGGTTCTCTCCTTATAAATTCTTCATATTTTACCACAGTTACTGGTCCCTCGTTGGCCGAGTGGATTTCGCGCTCGGCTACCAATCCGCTGGTCCGAAGTTCGATTCTCGGCTCGGCCAACGTGGAACCAGAGGAATTTATTTCTGCTGATAGAAATTCATTTCTCGATGTAAAGTGGTTCGGATCCCACAATAAGCTGTAGGTCCCGTTGCTAGGTAACCAATTGGTTCGTAGCTACGTAAGAAATATCTAATCCTTCGGGCCAGCCCTAGGAGAGCTGTTAATCAGCTCAGTGGTCTGGTAAAACTAAGATATACTCAACTTTAACCACAGTTACTACGTTATGTCTGTCCGGGAGTTCCCACAGACCCTCAGTTCGGCCAAATGTGCTAAATCAGCCATTAATTTTGTAGGTGAGTATGATTGGTGTCAAGACCCAGTGTGAACCGATTCTTACATCAAATGACTTGACATCTCTGTACATTTACCTGACGCTTTCTCTAAATTCACAGTTGCTTCATCTGAATCCATGTTATAATGTGCATCGTAGTCACTCTTTGCCTTTATCTCCTACTAAAACTAAACTACTTTTTTTTTTCACTTTCGCTAGACTTTTTTTTAGGA
Source organism: Macrobrachium nipponense (assembly GCF_015104395.2). NCBI lineage: Eukaryota > Metazoa > Arthropoda > Malacostraca > Decapoda > Palaemonidae > Macrobrachium > Macrobrachium nipponense. Next base: position 12,970,635 of record NC_061103.1, on the reverse strand, counting down.
AAGGGAAATTCTAAAGTCTTTGCATAGTGTGGAGTTAATTTCTTCATTGATCCCATGCCATGGTGTCCCCGGGCATTATTTTGTGGTGCCCAGTCTTTTCTCTCTATGCCAAATGTTTTATCAAGTAATTTGAAACTTGAGCTGACCCTACTTCTGTTTTGTTCTTATCCTCAGTTGAACTCATTTTCATGTACGGTTAGTATCATTGCTCCCACTGTACTCACTTCAAATGTGTATGATTTTCAAGATTTTGCCTCTTTTTTTTTTTTTTTTTTTTTTTTTCCCAAGTACCCATGCCGCCTTTCGGTGCTTTCTTTGTCCTGGCAGTCAAATGTTGATTATTTTACCATCTCTATTCTCGTTTGTTTGTTTGTTTGTTTGTATGGTGTTTTTACGTTGCTTGGAACCAGCGATTATTCAGCCATGGGACCAAAGGCTTTACGTGACTTCCGAACCACGTCGAGAGTGAGCTTCTGTCACCAGAAATACACATCCCTCACTCCTCAGTGGAATGGCAGAGAATCGAACGCGCGACCACCGAGGTGGGACGCCAACACCATACCAACCACGCCTTTGAGGCGCTACCATCTCCTTTAAAAAACTCGTTGGTTTTCCTCTCCTCACTCTTCTTTTGACCTCTGGGTTTTCTCCTCGACCTCTCTCACCTGAGAAGTTCCTCGTTGGACAAGTGGTTTTAGCGCTCGGCCACCAATCCGGTGGTCCAAAGCTCGATTCTCGGCCCGGCCAACGCGGAATGAGAGGAAATTATTGCTGGTGATAGAAATTCATTTCTCAATAGGTCCCGTTGCTAGGTGACCAATTGGTTCCTAGCCATGTAAAAATGTCTAATCCTTTGGGCCAACCCTGGGAGAGCTGTTAAGCAGCTCAGTGGTCTGATTAACTTTGTTCTCTCACCTGAGACCTTCTACATGATTATTCCTTCAAAACCTCTCACCTCGTTGGCATCTTCTAGGTTATTTTAAGTACTTATCTCTTTCAACTTATTGTCCTTATCTCTTATGCTCCCCAGTTTTGTTTTCCTGCCTAAAATGCCTCAGTATTTGCTATCTCAGTCACACTTCTCCCCCTTTTTACGTACAGCATTGATGGTTCTTTTGCCTTCCTGTGATTCTCACAGCTCAGAGAGATTGTTTTTCTTTTTCTCCCCTTGTGTTCCCAAGACTTTACTCTATCCCTGTTGCTTGCTTAGTTTTACTAAGGGCTGGAAACTCTGTCTCTCGAAAGAGTTCACATAGGCAGGATGTACGTTCCACCTCTCCTGAAAGACATACCCTCAGGAGAGTTGGAACATACATCCTGCCTATGTGAACTCTCTCGAGAGAGACTGAGAATTTCCAGCCCTGTGATTGGCTTATCAACAGCCAGTCAGGAGCGTCGTAAGGGGCTGGCCTAGACGTCAAATGCACGGTTGATGTGAATCTACTTTAGCAATTTATGTATTTGGCGAATGTTTATTGATAGATTATAAAATGAGAATTTATTGAGCACATCTAAAGTATTTGATATTTAGCCGTCCACTTTATTAAAGTAACTTTAACCAGTGGCATCGAAGCCTCTTTAAGTAAATCCTTTAGTATCTCTTGCATTTATAACTTGCCATTACAATGGACGTCCATATTCATTTTATGATTCTAAATATGAAAGTTGTCATGTGATTGATATTAGTTGCTGTGTGCATTTTTCAAGAGGAATGATTCCTTTCATCAACAGACGGCTGAACGAAACTGGAATCTGCTGAAACATGAAACACTTTTGAATTTAAATATATATATATATATATATATATATATATATATATATATATATATATATATATATATATATATATATATGTATACATATATATACATATATATATATATATATATATATATATATATATATATATATATGTATATATATGTATACATATATATATACATATATATATATATATATATATATATATATATATATATATATATATATATATATATACAGAGCGAGAGAGAGAGAGAGAGAGAGAGTCCATCTTTATGTCAGTCATAAGTCTTGTCCCATTTCAGAAGCTGCCTGGAAAAATATCATACTAATCGATTTCCTTTTTTTCCCGTATTATTTTATAGTTCATTTCATTCCTTTTCCCTAACTTTTGATGCTTGGAGTTGTGATCAATAAGTCAACCTCCAATCCGTCCAACTTAATTTTTCAGTGGGTTTACGATTCATCTTTCACATCGCAATAAAAACTGGTATAAATCTCAGTAGGCTTAACCAAATGGTGACCCGCTTGTCGTAGCTTCGTCTGTATTCATTTCTCTGGTTTTCATTTTGGTATTCTAGGAAACTAAATGGCCTGCGTTGACTGTAGGTTTGCCATTTCCTCGTAAATTTATTTTCCAACTTCTAGTTGAGTCATTCTCTTCCAGCTGTGTCTGACGATACGATACTGTCTTTCCATTTTCCATTAGTTTCCTACGCGGCTCTCCCTTCTCTTTTGCAACCTGGATGCGTATAAAATTGGTAGGATGATTGCTTTCAAGAAACTTTTCATGTTCAAATGTTATCAGTGTGTGGTAGTATTTGAGAACTTTGACGCTTAACCTTTTTCTCTTTCACAACGCTTGAGACATTCAAAAGTAGCAAAATAGGGGGATCACGTTACGTCCCTTGAAAATCTCATCTTCAACGATCTTCAGATATTTTGCCTACAGTCATTTCCTCTGGGCAGCTCCTCGAACTTCGTGTTAGATATCCACTTTCCACTGAGCTCTTTTCTTACATCTAAGGTGTTTTCTCCTCGGTGTTCTTGTTGATTCTTGTTGATACCAGAAATAAAAGCCTTGCATTGATTTCATGTACGGTCTCTTGATTTCTGCCTTCACTCTTTTTTAAGTCTGAAGGTATCTCCCCTCCCCCTCTATGCCCTCGACAATGCTAGCTGTGATTTGTTCCAAACTTCATTTCCACCAGTTCACCATCAGTGGTATAAATTCCATGAAGCTAAACTGATGTGATCACGAATAAGGAAAAGTTGATGTATGCTTAGATTTCAACCAAGTTATAGGGCTTTCCACCACTATTTCTTCTTTCTCACCCTTATCCCCACATTAAGGGGTCGGTTGTCTGATGTTATTAGGCGTGGTTTGTTGTTTGGCAAAGAGGTCTAGACGACCGCATGCCATTGCTATCACCAATCACAGTTAATGGCTGTGGGCCTGCCTTTTACTAAAAAGTAAGACTGCAAGGCAGCAGTTTCAAGAGTTATTGGCGGCGGGCCCAGCCTTTTATTAAAAATTACGACTGCAAGGCAGCAGTTTCCACAGCTATTGGCGGTGGGCCTAGCCTTTTACTGAAAATAACGACTGCAAGGTAGCAGTTTTCACAGTTATTGGCGATGGGCCTAGTCTTTTACTAAAAAGTAATACTGCAAGGCGGCAGTTCCCACAGTTATTGGCGGCGGGCCTAGCCTTTTATTAAAAATTACGACTGCAAGGCAGTAGTTTTCACAGTTATTGGCGGTGGGCCTAGCCTCTTATTAAAAATTACGACTGCAAGGCAGCAGTTTCCACAGCTATTGGCGGTGGGCCTAGTCTTTTACTAAAAAGTAAGACTGCAAGGCAGTAGTTTCCACAGTTATTGGCGGTGGGCCTAGCCTTTTACTGAAAAGTAAGACTGCGAGGCAGCAGTTTCCACTGTTAGTGGCAGTGGTCCTAGGCTTTTACTCAAGTGTAAGACTGCAAGGCAGCAGCTGTCAAAAATTTTAGTCGACTTTTGTGACACGTAGGACCTACGGTGATAGTATTCTTCCACCCCTACCACAGGGTCCAGTAGACTTCCATCACCTTTACTCTTGATTTCTGGAACATTGGTTATTTTTGTATTGCAAGTTAGGAGGCTGGTATGTTATAGTAAATAAATTTAGTAACACTGTTGTTTACTTTTTTTTTATCATATATTCTAATATGCGTATTAGAGAGCGTAATCCTCATAATTAGAGTTTCCAATTTGTGTGTGAGACACAAGCTGATATATCAATTGAATCTACAAACCTTTTTCGTAGAGAGGAATGCTGAGACTGTTGTCTCGTTTTTCTACTTGTAGAATTGCTCAAAAGCCTAGTCGTCCAAAACTTATTTCATATGATTTAGCATTCTCATGTTATTATAAAGTGAATAGAACCTCCTTCAAGTCTATTACGGCTGCTGTGTCTTCTCTCAACTCTCTCAGATATTACCCAGTGCGGAAAAATGTCCTCATCTTAAAGCTTTTATCTCTCTCTCTCTCTCTCTCTCTCTCTCTCTCTCTCTCTGAGACACACACACACACACACTAGTCTGTAAACATTTTGTAACTTCATCTAGAATATAAACCATTTTAATCAACTCCACGGAAGTTTGTCCATAAACACGAGCATCTTCAAGATGACCCCAGGTGATAGTATCATCCTCAGTGAGCTTCGACCCTCCTCGGCCGTATCCCTTCGCCAAGGATAACCTTTCCGTATAATACCATCAACCACTCGAGATATACCTTTTGTTGACCTACAGAAAAAGAGATGGGGAAATAAATTGGCTTTTATATTCTCTCAGATAACGAACTCACCAAACGCCAGATCGGGAAACGCGGCAAACAATGAGGGTAAACAATAGAGGCTGGAATAGGAGGCCGTTATCTTCTCTCCCCAAAGCAAACAATGATTACCGCAGAGTGTGCTTCTCGTCAATATCTACGAGTAATGCATTTTCGAAAGAAAGTTTTTTTTATCTTTTTCTTTGGAGAAGAAGACGAAGGAGTTGGTACAGTGGTTTTCGTGGAAATACGTATTGAAAAGGAGTAAATATAAACTTGCCTCTCTCTCTCTCTCTCTCTCTCTCTCTCTCTCTCTCTCTCTCTCTCTCTACACACACACACACACACACATTAGTAAAGCGCGTGGGTGATGAATATTTTACAGGGAGCCTTCGTTTTGATCATTCCACCTGCCAACTATTTGCCATCCTTTCCTTCCAGACCTGCCATGATTTCTTTTAGGAAAATAGTGGATTTGAGCCACTAAACATTCCCTTCCCACCCTTCTTTCAGCAATTATTATGTAATATGCACATACATTCAAATGTCATTTAATATCAAATTCACCCTAATCTCGGGATCAACAGATTGAGTGAATTTGACGTTGAACGAGATTTGTAGCTTAATGTTCGAGAATATTAAAATAGTCTGACATATGTATACACACAAACACACACACACACACACACACACACACACACACATATATATATATTATATATATATATATATATATATATATATATATATATATATATATATATCTCATCATCATCATCATCATCATCATCATCATCATCATCATCAGCCGTTACTAGTTCACTGCAGGAAAGAGGCCTCAGACATGTTCTTCCATCCCCATCTGTTTATGGGCTTTCTATGTCATTATATAAATATGTAAATATATATAAATATATATATTTGATTTAGAGAGAAGTAGAGTCACACACACACACACACATAGAGAGAGAGAGAGAGAGAGAGAGAGAGAGAGAGAGAGAGCTTCATTTCCCAGTAGACTCCGAAGTACTCACGGGCGTCTGTCTCAGTTTACGCTGCCTTGGATTATTGATAGGCGAGAGCCATTTCTTTACTGCTCTCCTTTAATTCCTCAATCAGCGGAAGGGTGTGCAACACAGAGGTGATTTCTCTCTCTCTCTCTCTCTCTCTCTCTCTCTCTCTCTCTCCTCCTTGATTGGTTGAGGGGAAAATCCCGTCTCAGCAGCATCGCTGCTTATTCGGTATGAACCCTATACTCTGTTTTTTTTCCTCTGTCCACCCGCCTGTGGTGTTTCGTATGGTAACACTGCGTCCCGGGCTTTAGATAGTTACGCTATGTGTAAGTTTTAGGTAAATAAAATGATATCTGGGTGTACATTTGCAACTGAAAAGTGTTTTAATAATTTACTGTATGCGAATTACACCGCTAATATTCGAAATAGGATATTATTATAATCGTTGAATGTCAGCTGAATGTAACTATCTAAAGCCCGGGACGCAGTGTTACCATACAAAAACACCACAGGCGAGTGGACAGAGGGGAAAAAGCCGTGAGAGAAATGTTTCTTCATCTCTGGAATATTTCCCTTATTATTATTATTATTATTATTATCGTTATTATTATTATTGAAGAGATTTCGCTTAATAGAAACGAAAAAACAAAAGAATTAATAATAGATAAAAATGTATTAAAATGCAGGAATGTAAGCAAGACAGTTAGGGCTGTCAAAATGAAGATAGGTCAATGTTAATCAACCCAATGATGATAAACAATAATTTTTTTTTAAATAAGCTGATGAAATCATTAGAAAATTAAAGAGAACAGAAATGCTGTTTTCAATTAAAGCTTCAGTGTTTGAAAGTACGTAAAAGTAGTACCTATTTACTTGTAAATATCGAACATACACACAAACGTAAACAGCAATATGTATTTCAAATCAATATCTGGACATGGTTTTATAGTTTTATATATATTATATATATATATATATATATATATATATATATATATATATATATATATATATATATATATATATATATATATATATAATATATATATATATATATATATATATATATATATATATATATATATATATATATATATGCATAACCTTAATGATAAATAATAGTGCCAAGACCAGGAAGAACATTCTTTATTATACGAGCTTTCGAGGTTTAAAACCCCATCTTCAGGCTGAAAAAATGACAAGGATGAGAAATCACTAAAAATTACATTAAAATGAATTGTCTTATTAAAAGCTTCAGTAAAAACATAAAATAAAACGAACATCACATACAAACTAAAAATTAAAAATTACGAAAAAAACTAAAACAAAACGCAAGTCATACAAAAACAGAAATAAAAATAATATGAAAGGTAAACAAACTACCACACTCAAAAATAAAATGGCTAACGACCCACTATGTGTACCTACTATATGAAACTATATGATAGCTAGTTGAATACCGGAAGAGTTGTTGTTCAATTCCGGTTTCATTTTCTTAATAAACAGCGACTCTGAAATTAAAAGGTCCAGTCTATTTGAGCAAAAAGACAGTACTCTAAAATCTAGGTGAGTGAAAGGATGGTTCTGTGCTAAACTATGTTCCCTTATGGCAGAAAAAGGTGGTTTAGAAAGAGGAAACCTAGTTCTAACGGAAAGACCTCTGTGTTCCAAAATTCTGTGTCTAAGCCAGCGGGAACTGGATCCCACGTATCGCAGACCACACTGCGAACAGGTAAACAAGTAAACGACACTAGTATTAAGGTCCACAGGAAGAGCAGGTTAGTAAAAACAATTCTGAAACTAATTTGAGGAAAACTATGCTTAAGTATTTCTTGTAACTTTTTTCGTACCAAGTAGCTACTATGACCAAGGAAAGGCAATTTAATATACTTTACATCTTTACTAGCAGTACTGTACATCGGTCTGGGACAAAATTTCTCATCTAGAAAATTTTTCAGAACTTTGTAAAAGGCAAATACGGGATAAGAATTTTCGGAAAAATAATTCTGGAAGAAGACCATGTCTTGATGAAATAAATTAAAATCACAACAAACATTGTAAGCTCTATTTATAGTACGTATTGAATTAAGTTTAAACAACTTTCGTGAAAAACTAAGATAATTCAATCCCAAGCCAGTAAAAGTACTTTTCCTATAAACGGAAGTCTCAAATTTACCTCTATTTCTGTGTACCTGAACATCTAAAAATGACAACCTATTGTCCTGTTCTGTCTCACAAGTAAAAGAAATATTAGGATGACTAGAATTAAGCTAAGATTTCCAAGTAGCCGCCCAATTACTGAGACTATATATATATATATATATATATATATATATATATATATATATATATATATATATATATATATTTATATATAGTCACGGTCACATCACCGTGATTCATGGACATGCGTTAAGCTACAAATGTCCTTTAATATCCGATTCGCTCTACCTCGGAATTAATATATTTTCATATACGTGTATGTTAACAAAAGGGAAATTTATTAGTTGATAATAGTTTCGTCCTATCGTGAATTCGAATCAGCGCACAGAGGAGAAATCAGGACTTGATTGTGACGTTACCGAGTCGGTAACTCACTGAAGTCCTGATATCTCCTCTGTGCGCTGGTTCGAATCCATAAGAGGACGAAATTATTATCAACTAAGAAATTCCCCTTCGCTTAACATATATAGTACATATACATATGTTAATTTTGAGGTAGAACGAATTTGATATTAAAGGACATTTATAACTTGATACATATACTATATATATGTTGTGTGTATATATGTATATGTATTTTGTATTTATATGTATGAATGACTGTGAGTGGGTGTATTTACACATTTATTGGTCTGAGTGTATGTAAAGCATTGATCCTTGAGAAAGCGTCTTTTGAACTCGGGCTTCGCTAATTGAGAAGGCTGAGCCAATCCCGTTTTGGCTAAGGGGCTCTCGGGAAGTGATCTGGATCCGCGCTCTGTGTACCTTACTGGTTATACACGGTAAACATTCGACTGAACTTTGTTGACATATCATTACGGACTCGGAATATCTAGTCAAAGATCTAAGAAGAAGAAGACGATGATGATGATGATGATGATGTAGTCCTGTTGACGCATCTTCCCTTGGAATTTGTGTCGCCTCCTCAGGAATCTGACTTTCCCGAAAGGTCTCGGTTTAGAGGGGTCGTTTTTTTTTTTCTTTTTCGCAAAAGGACATTCTTTACTCGTTCCCAAGTCGAATTTACCAAATATTAGAAGCTGCGTTAAGGAGCTATTTAAGGAAACTTTTGCGTTTCTAACATTGTTGTTTTGACAGTGTGTCAGTTCCTGTCAATAACTTTTCCTGGCCAGCGATTTCTTTTCCCAGCAATGAAAAGAAATGGGACAATAGAATGTCTCTCCTCTTATTATTCGTGAATTAGAAATTAGTTTGCCTGCATTATGCTCCGAATTCGCGCCGTTGTATGTAGCTATAATTGTTATGTAACATTAAAAGTATAGGTCATTGAAGAAGCTCGTATGATAACAGATTTATTAAGAAATAGAAAGTTTTACTACGAGTAGGCAGAATTCAATGCACGATCAATGGCACTCCGATGAAGTGGGAAATCCCGCGGTCGCACAGTTCCGGCTGCAGCGTAGTTGTGCCAACTTATTGAACGCTGTCTGGATGGCCTTCCTCCCTCCTGAACGCGACGAGAGATGCTTAGATAGGCTTATAGACAGGCCGCCATTCATGCCCAAAATACTCGAATCTATATCGGACGAAAATGACAGAGATGTAAATATGAAGAAGATGCTGATTGTGACAAAAATGACGTTGATGGAAAGAGATAGATAGATATGAGAGATAGATTGATAGACAGACAAATCACCATTTATGACCAAAATATTTGAAGCCATGTCAGACAAAACTGCCAGAGATGCAACGATGAAGATGATGGTTGTGACAAAAATGATGATCATGATGGAAAGAGTTAGATAAATAGACATAGAGACAGGTCACCACCATCATGCCCAAAAAATATTTGAAATTATATCAGACGAAAATGACAGAGATGTAACGATTAATATGATGATGATTGTGACATATAAATGGTTGCATCGGCGCCATGAGGGAGAGACCTGGTGGCCGAGCAGCGGAGAGATTGAGGAGGAGGAGGAGGAGGAGGAGGAGGAGGAGGAGGAGGAGGAGGAGGAGTACCAAAGATCGTGATGAGGAAGCGAAGAGATGTGAGAAGAAATGAAAAATAATGAGGTCGAAGGGTTGGACCGGTGTGCGGGAAAGCGCCCTCGGGTGATGAAGGGGTTAATGAGGACCTGGTGGGAAATAGAAGGAAAAACGCGATAAAATCGAATAAATGGGAGGAGGTAGAGAAGAGAGCGGTGGAGCGCGAGAGATTGGAAGCAATGGAGAGAGAGAGAGAGAGAGAGAAAAGTATGATGAATTAATATTAATATTAATGAAAATCAAAGTTTACCAGGTGATCGTCGGGGAAGTAAATAATAAATAAATAAATAAAAACTTCTCGTAGGGGAATTCTAAGCTCTGGATTAACAAGAAAAGCTTTTACCTCATTCGGTGGCATTAGATCTTTATCAAAAGTAGATTTTCGTTGGTTAATTCAACCTCGTTAATGCCATTTTTCGCTTCTGAAGTTCTCTTCTGAAGCTTCCTCGTCATATCGAAATCGTGCTGTGTTAGCGAACGATTAAAAAAGATCATTTTGAATAGCCTTCATGTATTTTCCTTTGAGGTTTGTGTATTTGTTTGTTTGTGTGAAAACTTACACTCGCATTGCAAGCCGTGCGTTTTGTGCGTGCGTGTGATCGTCGAGAGAGGTTTCTCGTGAGTCTGTGTCAACAGTCCTCCAGGAAGATTTGCGTCCAAACTCTGACGTAAGTTTTCCTTCACGTCAAGTTAAAACCGGATGTCAATTTTTGCATTGTCAGAAGATAATGTCAACCCCGTCGCCCCCATCCCCCCTTGATTTGCATTTGAACTGCACATTCGAAGTTTTTTTTTTTAAACTCTCTCTCTCTCTCTCTCTCTTCCTCTCTCTCTCTCTCTCTCTCTCTGACTCTGGACAGACTCGGCAAAAAATGTGAAAGGTTGGATAATACCCAAAAGCGTGTTTGTATTTTATCATATTCGCATCCATTCAACATCAGGTCTTTTCTTTTATAGATCTCATAGTTTACCATGCTTTCGATTTCCTCGTATCCTATTATTTTTATATAATATAATACCCTATAGCTCTATTTGCAGAGGGAAGCATTTATCGCCATGATAAATTGAAAACATTACGGTTATTATACTTGTTTAGAAAGTGTACGCTCATGATGACGTACAGTAGTGCTTTCGTGCATCCAATAAATAGATTAGTTTGTTTTGTTTGTTTGTTTGGTGTATTTACGTTGAATGGAACCAGTGGTTATTCAGCAACGGGACCAACGGCTTTACGTAACTTCCGAACCACGTCGAGAGTGGAACTTCTATCACCAGAGTGACACATCTTTAACCCCTCAGTGGGATGCCAGAGAATCGAACTCGCGGCCACAGAGGTGGCAGGTCAAGTCCATACCGATCACGCCACTGAGGCACTTAAATGGATTAGAGCATTTCAGTTAAATGCATTTTTTTTCTCTCCCTCTCGCCAATGACTGCTGCCCGGATTGTTTTGTTAAGACTCCTTTTCATTTGGTTAGGTTTCTAGACTTTCTACTTATTCTATAGAAAGAAATTTCGCTAATATATCCTTTTAGTTGTTAACTCTCTAGTGGAGCAAGAAGTCCTTGCACTCTGAGGACGGGATGATGATCCTTTAACTTCAAATACAATATGTAGGGAAACCAGACATTTTTATAAGAGCCTCAGTGGCGTGGTCGGTATGGTGTTGGCGAGCCACCTAGGTGGTCGCGAGTTCGATTCTCGGGCATTCCATTGACGAGTGAGAGATGTGTATTTCTGGTAATGTAAGTTCACTCTCGAACTGGTTCCATGCAAAGTAAAAACACCGTACAAACAAACATTTATACCTAATAACTAAATGGTTCTTAGTGGGAAACGTTTGTATTTCAATGAGCTTAAAATAAAAGGTTGAGTAAATTCAGAAATCGAGAATCCGTTGGCTAAATAAATAATTCACCCCATCTCCTAAATCTTTGGACTTGTTTTCTTCTATACTCTCTCAGGATTCTGCCATTTGCATCGGGTGCAGTTTGTAAGCAAAGTAGTAAGTCACGTAAAGATAGCTTATGAGTATAATTATTATGTATACTTATATGTGCAAGGCAGAAGTTTCTATTGGCCATACTGTTCCTATTATATATATGTATATATATTATATATATATATATATATATATATATATATATATATATATATATGTATATATATATATATGTGTGTGTGTGTGTGAACATCTGATATTTTTATTATATAAAGAATACTCATATATATAGATATATATATGAATAGGGAATCTATATATATATATATTGTA
>NC_061103.1:12946040-12953540 GCF_015104395.2 Macrobrachium nipponense | reverse complement strand
AGAGCTCGAAGCTCCGTTTTGTTTTCATAATATGTCAATCTTACTCGCTCGAGTCTGTTTCAGATGTGTATGTCTTTGTGGAATAATCACGTGGAAGCATTGCATCATCTTTTCGTAAGATCGTTCTAGAACCTTCTATTTAAGCATCCGTCATCTTTGGGAAGTGACGTCACTTAGTTTGGCTTTCTTTGTAAATCATTATTCCTTTCATATTTAAATACTTTTATCATCTTAAATCATGTAATAATAAATGTTATTTACGATTGTAATTCCAACTTCTTTTTAGATATTGGTTTGAAAGGGAATTTTTACGAAAGTAACTGTGTCTCGGCCACAAAATGTTTTGTGCGACGAAATCCACTGTTCAGCTTCCGTACGAAAGGGAATTTCCTTCTGACTTAGAACCTCATTGCGTTTGGATCTCTCTCTCTCTCTCTCTCTCTCTCTCTCTCTCTCTCTCTCTCTCTCTCTCTCTCTCTCTCTCTCTCTCTCTCTCTCGCCATACTTGATAGTGCATTAATGTAAAGATTTAATACTTACTGAATGGTCACTCGTAAATTTCAGATTTTATATTTCTTAGAGTTATTTAGTATTCATTAGTTCTTATTGTGGAATCTGAACAAACATTGTACAAGTGTGTAACAGCGCCTTTTCTTGTTCGAAATATCGTGAATTGTGTGTGAAATTTTGGAGCTAGCTGCAGCAGAAACAATTGGTAACAAGTAATGTGTTAATACAAGATTTATTGATTACAACTAATAGTTACAGTGGTTTGGTGAAAATTTCATTTTTTACACATTGCAAATTTTTGTGGTTTGTGTTTGTTTCATTTGAAGTGATTTTTTGTGCATTTATCCATTTTCTTATTGAAGTTATTTTTTGTGCAATTATCCATTTTCTTATGGAAGTGTGTTTTTTTATATATATATTCTGAGTGATTAATGCTTTTTGCAATTTTGGTATTTTTTACCTTTTTCTGTGTTTTCATTTGCGTTCACAATTTGATCGACTTGAATGTTTAAATTAATTAATCATTGCACAATTAATTGAATTTAACACTTGTGAATTAATTTGCATTTGTTTAGAATTCTTTTCAAGTTTTATTGGTGTTTAGCACTTGTGAATTAATTTCCACATTTTAGTTATTACCTAACACTTTTGAATTTTGAATTAATTAATTTTATTGAATTTGTGATAAACTAATTTTGATTTAATTTTACTTAATTAAATCAAGAATTAATTAAACTTTGTGTTTTTTTCAAGTAACAGTAAATTTCCCTGAGATTGTGAATTTCACTTGTAAATTTTGAGTTTGATAATAAATTTTTGTATTTAAAATCTTTATAAGTGTTTTCTTTTTCACTAGTATATGTGTATAATTATATTTAGGTATAACATAGAGTGGTAATTGAGCTGTTTTCCTTCAATTTACTTGAAGTGAGTTAGAACCAGGGAAGTACTTAGACTTTTGAAATCAGGGAAATACTTAGATTTTTAAAGTTGTTGATGGAGTGAGGCCCTTTAATTAATTTAATTACATATAAGATTACCTCACACCTGTTTTAATGAACTTACTCTGATTTTCTGCAATACTGGTAAGTTGTTTAAGGGATCACTGTTGCTCTTAGAGTATTCAGTCGTATTTTACCTGTGATAAAGGTTCAGGTGTCTGGCTGTTGTGAGGTAATGTTTAATGATTGGTAAGTGTAGTAACCAGACACTTGGCGCTTCGTCACAAGTATATATATATATATATATATATATATATATATATATATATATATATATATATATATATATATGTGTGTGTGTGTGTGTGTGTGTGTGTGTGTGTGTGTGTGTGTGTGTATGTATATATACGTATAGAAATAAAGATATATCTTATCTATATATCGATATGTATCTATCTATCTATCTATATATATAAATATATACACATATATATGAATATATATATATATATATATATATATATATACATGTGTGTGTATATATATTTATATACATATATATGTATATATATATATATATATATATATATATATTTGCCAAAAATTTAATCGATTTATGTTGCTTCTCTATCATACTGTTTTCGAAGGTTCGCCATTTTTATAGAAAAAGATTGTGTTTTCCCAGAGTTTCTGCTTTTGAAGTCTGTCTAATAGTGTACGGGTTTCGTTTGCATCCTATTCAGTAAAATGATCGGTGTTGCTTTTCATTATTCGATTCTTAATAGCTGAGTATTAAGTTATCCCGAATACAAGTGTTTCATATATATCAGTTAAGTCAGTCGTGAAATCGCAGCAAACATTACTGGCGTCGATGTTGACACGTTCCCACTCCTAATCTTATTAGATGTGAATGAAAATGAAAGGAATTACCAACGAAGAGACCAACTCTAGAAGTTATGTAAAAGCTTAGATTCAAAATCACTTCATTGGGTGCAGAACCAGCTTGAGGTTTGTCAATTGAGTCTAGCACATTCATTAACACTGGAGATATTGAAGTTGTTATATCTCATAATAATAAATAGTAAAAGTCGAGATAGAAAGTCATGCCGGGTTAATGTGGCCAAAATTTGAAAAGCCGTCTCCATTATAACTAAGGAAGCAGTTAATGGCATCTCCGATTTTGACGTTTCTAAGGAACTATGATTTAATTAATAAAATATGAAGGTAATATATAATGAAAATACAAAAACCTCAGACCAATTAATGAATTGTAAATAAAATTTTAAAAAGTTTCTTAACTTTTTATTAAATTAAATACACCTTTTTAGTTTGCGTGTATGGATACATGAGTAAATGTATTTATTGCCTGTGTGTGATCTAGTACGAAAGCCTCTGCCTCGCTGCAGTCGTTATTTTTAATTTTGATTTATTCTTTATTATACTGAATGACCTATTTTGTCCAGGTTCTTGGCCTTTGGACTAGACCTGGCATTTTATCTAATGCTTCGAGCCAGCATTTTTATAATAATAATAATGGCACATACCGAAGAAGCTTTCATTTCCCTGTAAATGTTTTGTTCACAGTAATTCACTTAGGTGTAGACTCTTCGAACTCTTGCTGAGTGTTGGAAACTCAGAAATCTCCACACAGCTTTGGAAAATGTCTGTGAAATAAGAGTAAGAGAAGTATAGTACTTCGCGGATTGAGTATTGCCTCTATGCTAATTTCCCCGTCTGTGCTTCTATGAAGATTGCTTGGTACTTCTAACGCTTAGTCATTTCATGATTGCTCGTCCAGGTTTAGTTGATGACCTGGAGAGCCAGCTTTTTTTTTTTTTGGTTGCATGGATTGTAAGGAGATTACTCCTTGCCAAAGCTTTTAGGATGATTTAGGATGCTATGTGAAAAATAGATTGGAGTTTTTTTTAACAAACTTTTGCTTTGATTTTGCCGTTAGATAGATTCATGCGTCTCTCAATTTTTTCCTTTGGTGTTTTATTTGCATTTCTTTAGTGGTGTCAGTGACTCTGTATTGGTTAAACATACATGCATACATACATACATACACATGTGTAATATATAAATTATATATATTTGTGTATATATAGAGATATATGGTTTTAGACGTAGATATATTCTGAATATCGATACACACGTCGAGAAAAGCATTTTGCCGATTATTTGAATTTAGTTTCATCACTTAAGAGATATAAAGAGCTCTCTCTCTCTCTCTCTCTCTCTCTCTCTCTCTCTCTCTCTCTCTCTCTCTCTCTCTCCACACAACCATAGCGATATTAGAGACCATTGCAATTTATTACATGATTTATCTATACGCAAAAATCACTTTTTTTCCTCCCCAACTCTTTGACGATTCAATGATAATTAGAAATCTCAGGCATAGGTACCCTGAGATAAAAGCGGATTTTTTTTCTATTTCATTTTTATTCATACAACTTCGACAAAATTGCTTGAGTTAACAAGCGCAGTGAATTCCTGTTTGCTATGGAGAGAGAGAGAGAGAGAGAGAGAGAGAGAGAGAGAGAGAGAGAGAGAGAGAGAGAGAGAGAGAGAGAGAGAGAGAGAGAGAGAGAGAGAGAGAGAATGTTTTATCGAGTAGTTGGGTCGCTCCATCAGTGACAGGTCATACAGCTAACACTTCATCGTAACGAATGATAGCCGATGGCACTTTACTTTCGTACTAAAGAAGAGCGTGTGTTTGCAGTGCTTAGAGAGGTCGCATAAATGGCATGTATTTCTTAGATAACCTTTCTTTCGTCTCTTTCATGAATCTCTTTTGATGACACAACTACGAGTCAATTAAAATTCGCGTTTTTACGAGTTTCTCTTCTCCAGTTAACATGCAACGTTTTCATGCTAGCATTGGATATAGCTCTGCAAATCTGTTCTCGTGAGAAGCAAGGGATTTTTACGAAATCTTAACTTCGAGGAAAGTTAGAAAGAAAAGCTCTTAACTTCCAGGAAGTTAGAAAGAAAAGCTCTACTTGGTGAGGAAAGCTTCTCTCTCCAATCTAAACAGCAATTTCTTTACAATAGTAGGTTCACTTTCGTGACTAAAATGAATGACAGACTGCATCATCCTGGGTTGCTCCAGGAGGGTTCTTTGCGTCCTTGGAATCGCCTTCTGTGACCATGAGACCCGAGCCTTCGTGCTTGTCGAGTGTGATGCCTCTATCTCGGTTATAGATATGGCCTTCCCTGCCTGTGGTAGCAACTGATTCATTTTATTTAAGTTTCATCCATATTTTTCATTTCCTGATTAATTTCAGGCGTCGCATTGTGCACCTCATCAAAGTAAAGCTATGAAGTCCAGCAACTTTTACCTCCATGTGGGACCTGTATTGCTAGATTGAAACATTTTTCATGTGTGCGTCTGCCTAAAACGCTTCCACATTCTGTAAGTTGAGGAATAAGCGAGGAAGTCACATCTAGTTACTGTCAGAGAAACAGAGATAACCAAAAAATCATCCCATGCGCCCAACTGACTGAGGAATTTAAATTCAGAGCAATATACTTTTACATTGGATCCCTCATGAACTACCCTGAGGCTCCGAAAGAAATCTGTTGCGATTCTTCTTGGATTAGATTTTATGTTCTTTCGTTTTAGAATAAGCCAGCTTTGTGCTGGCACGGGCTCTTGCTCTAGGGTACACCTCGAATAAGAATTTATGATTCCATTCTTATTTTATTTAAACTAGACGTTCTCACCATCCATCACTACTCTCTATCATTCCATGACGCATTGTGGCACTGATTGGCCTCGTCGACCTCAGTGCTTGCGATTTTAGTAGAAATACCATGTATCATTCCCTCCCTCCATCTCAGCCATGGAGAGCCTCAGTGGCGTGATCGGGATGGTCTTGGCCTGCCACCTCGGTGGCCGCGAGTTCGATTCTCGGGCATTCCATGGAGGTGTGAGAGATGTGAATTTCTGGTGATAGAAGTTCACTCTCGACGTGGTTCGGAAGTCACGTAAAGCCGTTGGTCCCGTTGCTGAATAACCACTGGTTCCATGCAACGTAAAAAACACTATACAAACAAACATCTCAGCCATGGTACAGGAACTATGAGATTTTCTTGAGCTATAAAGGCAGGTAGTTTTCCGTCATTCTCTGCCTTTATTGCTCTGCCAAACTCGGAAATAATCTCGCGTCATTTCACTGAAAATAAAAACAATTCTGGTAAACGTTGACAGTGGAACAACCTGACTTGTAACTTATGGTGCTAGAGCAAGGCTCTGCATTCTTTGCAACTAGGCATCATTCTTTTCAACACAGAGAATGAGATCGCTTTGAATAAGAAAGTCAGATTTGTTAAGGAATATGACTCAGAGGTCAGAAAGCTCCTAAAAAATGTAATTTAAAATGTCTGTAAATCTACAAACTGCAGCGTATACTTTAATTATGAAATTGCAAATAATTTCCCGAGTCAGGCTAACGCTGCCCACCCGAAACCCTCCTGCGCCAAAGTCTTGCAATGCTCGCCTCCTTTTATTTCCAAACTTTCAACCCCCAAATGAGAGATGCTGTGCATGGCTTTGGTGTACACTTGAGTGTAGCTCTGTACTAACCCAATCTATCCGCTTGTGAAAGACTGCTATGAATTTTGGGGGAATCCTTCTTCTCAGGATTGAATCAGAAGCAGTTTTTAGTTTTCTATAAAAGAAAACTATTGACATGGCTGTTTGGCTGTCCGTCGGCACTTTTTCTGTTCGCCCCCAGATCTCCAAAAATACTGAGACTAGAGGGCTGCAGATTGGTATGTTGATCATCTACCCTCCAATCATCAAACATACCAAATTCCAGCCCTCTACTACCAGTAGTTTTTAATAGATCGCGCTTCTGGCACCTATATAACAGGCCACGACCAAGGCGTGGCTGAAAGTTTCATGGGCCATAGCTGAGGAGTTTCATATAGCATTATACGCTGTACAGAGAACTCAATTGCGCCGAAGAAACTTCGGCCTATTTCTTGCTTCTTGTAGACAAGGCTGCTGCTTTTATTCTTCTCTTGGTAGAACTCTGCCTCTCTCAGATGTGAAAACTATAACCCTGCCAAGTTTCATGCCCATCGGACCAGCCGTTTCGCCGTGATTGAATGACAGACGGACGGACAGACATAACACCCGTTATAGTAAGATAGTACATGATGCTCTTGATATTCCTTTGCGGTTCCTGATTATTGTTGTTATCTTTGCATGTGAGCTACTCTCCCGAATGGCTCACGGTAGGAAAGTGATTCATCGTCGGTTTTGAATTTCATGATGACTTGTATTCACATTCAGATACGATCGTACCCAGAAAACGGTGCTTACGTAAAGATTTGTATACTAAGCCTCCTTGTACTATGTTTTTGCTCTGTTCTGATCAGTCGTGCCTCAAGTAAAGGGTCGTGAAGACCGAAAGATCTCGGCATTTCTCGTCTTTTCATTTTCCTCCTCAGCATCACCTTTATTTAAAGGCCTGAGTATGGAGTTGATAGATATCCTTCATATCAAAAACAGTACGATAAAATCGAGTTGGGAAAAGGTTTGTGTTTGACTCGAAATCATTTTAAAGATTTAAAGAGCTTGGTAAGTAATTCAGCGATTTAAATGTTTTTCTACAAACCTAAGCGCTGAATGCCTGTGGGTTGTTTCTGGATTGAGTTTTTATTTCAGTTTAATGCTAGAATAAATGACTGAATGTTGTTACTGATAAAAGCAACCGTTAATGCAGATATTGTTTTTTCTAATCGGGACAATCATGTTTATCGATCATAAAAGAAATAATACGAACAATTTCTTGTTCATCTGATGACGCAGACATGATGTTACGTTGCTTAATTTCAGTGGGGTTTGTTTTGTAGTACTCCCGGTAGTATTCTCAGTTAGTTCTTTGTCTTCTCCTTCTATAAGTGGCTATTGCCGTCAGTGCACCTCATGCGGTGCACTATAGGCATTACTTAAGGTACTTTTTCAGCGTCCCTTCTTTCCTAGCTGCAACTCCTTTCGTCTCTTTTTCTGTACCTCCGTTCATATTCCCTGTCTTCT
>NC_061103.1:12873540-12941040 GCF_015104395.2 Macrobrachium nipponense | reverse complement strand
TATAAGGGACAACTAAGGTACATTAGCTCGAATGAACCTTGTGATATCTTTCAACATGCATGCAAATTTATATTGAATAAATGATACATATGTCACAGGCAATGCCAAACTCCAAAAACATTTGACATTTTGGTTGGATCTTTCATAACTTTGAGTCATTGCATATCTGAATAAGAAGAATTTCCACTTACGGAAATTAATGATAGAGATGAGACATATGTTGACATCAGTAACCAATTAATCAGCAGAAAACCAACGATAATAGAAAATCACGTACTTACTGTTATTGCAGTGTTACTCAATACAATATTGCACCTCTGAGCAACTCGCTTGGTTTCTAGTGAACAGAAATATCTTAGGAAATCATTAATAGCCTACCGCAAATAATAGTTTGATATTTTCACTCAATCTAGAATTTTTAGGTTCTCTTATTCAATTTCAGATTTATATCTGCGAAATGAATTGCTTCCATAATTCGTGTAATACAGTACTGGACAACTTGACTTTGGAAGAGCATAGCCGATTATTATAGTTCTACCAACTTATTCTACCTACTTAGTGGGTATGATAGAGGATATGTAAAATTTAAAAAAATCGCAATATAAAGGTACCTATCACAGACATCTTTGTTTTAGCATAAATAGCAAGACAACGAGCTTCCGTTCCTCTCTCTCTCTCTCTCTCTCTCTCTCTCTCTCTCTCTCTCTCTCTCTCTCTCTCTCTGACGTAGTATTTTTATACAGGATATGTAAAATATAAAAAAAAATCGCAATATGAAGATATCACAGACGTCTTTGTTTTAGAATTGCAAGACACCACTAGCTTCTCTCTCTCTCTCTCTCTCTCTCTCTCTCTCTCTCTCTCTCTCGCATACTAGTATTTTATTTTCATTCAATGCAGCACAGTATTGTGCCTAATGCCGGCGTCAGTGACGACGCCAGATAACTCACAATCAATCAATCATTGTGCCTAATGCAGTAATGCAATCTGGCGTATTTTTCAGTTTGTGTGTGTGTGTATGTGTACATAACAAATGCGTGGCGTCAAGATAAACTACGTCTTACCGTGCATTTGCTTCTGTGTGTGTGTGTGTGTAAACTATTTTTTTTATAAAAAATAAAAGTAAGAGAGAGGCTGGAGGCTAACACCCAGTAATTGGTAGTGTAGGTATTATATGCATACATGCGCAAACTGGCTAAATGCGAATCGTCATACATGAAGCCTGGCTTACCAAAATTATTACCTAATCTAATAATTCGTTACTCTTTCTTATAAATAACAGTGAATTACTATTCTAATGACCGCCGCTCATCAAACCATAAACAAGTGAATCGAGAAACAGCTGTTTGCCGATGTTGGTTACCGCAACCTAGATGCTTTTACTAGAGTTGCAATGCAGTTGTCGACCTGTTAATTAAGAACTTGCTAATTTTCAATGGTGAGTTCCGTTAGTACAGATAAAATGAATGAAACTCATTTCTATTCATCCTACACTCGACGAGGAAAAGCCCTCAAGAAAGTCTATCGCTAATGCTGCATCTTTAACTGCCACTGAAGAAACGGGTAAAGTAAAGTGGAGGTTCTGCAGACTTGTATCGGACAAAGCGAAAACGACTTCCGAAACAGACGAAATCACAGTTTTACTCCAGCTAAAATTTTCCTCTATATATAAAGTTAAGCTGCGTTTTTAAACCAAGCTTCATTAATTAATTACATAAATAGAAAGTATCTCGAAATTATGCTTCTTTTAGCAACGAATAAGAATTATGCTGGTTAAACTCGGTCAGTTAATAATTTTGAGAATGTAAATATTGCCAGAATGCAAATGGCGCGTGATCGCAAGTTTTATATTTTGCAAGATAGGATGATAATAATACGTGCTATATTACTGAATAAAGCGAAATAATTTTATCAAAATTATCATTGTTTTTGACACAACTATATTATTTAACTTTAGCTAATTGATACTGTTAGAATTTCCAACCACATTTTCAAACAACGAACAAAATATATTGGTAAAATTCATGTAAAAACTTTTTGTTATAGACTTCATTAACAGTGATTTGCAGTAGTGTGATTGTTTTGAAATACCGGTAGAGTTCATTTATGCACTAATTGACCGTTTATTAACCATAATTTCCCTGAATATCTTAGAACCTAGTTATTAATAAACACGTGTTACTCTCACTTAGAAAAAATTACCTTAGAAGCCTAAAATTGTGTTACATTAGAAGCATAAAATTTTGTCCAGCAGCAACAGTTATTTTATGTAAGTATACTGTGCACTAGTTAGAACCTTTTAACACACGAAAAAGGATATCACCAAAACCTTAAAAGTAGTTTTTGATGACAAGTTGACGAGTCCGTTAAGTAACGAAATTCGCTAAGTTTAGGTCCGTTTTCTATAAGTTGACGTGACGGTGTACCTTAAGGGACTATGCTAGCATCCAGACAAATCAAAGAACAGGCTATAGAAATCTAGACTAATCCTGCACGCAAATTAATTTTTTTTTGCAATGACAAATTTGACATCTGGGACCTTTTAAATTATATAATTGAGGAATAATCAGGGTTTCATGGCAGGCATTTGTCAAAAAATGGCAAAGGCATTCCATGTACAGCCATCGTGTGTCATATTCAAGAAACAAAGGAAGGTGATTTTCTTTAACCACGCCTACTACTGCAGCTGGAATACAGGTAGTACCACTGCGACACACCTGTAGGCAAGTCATAGCAGTTCATCAGGACAACCCACGAAACTCTATTTACTGTCTATCTTCGTTTCTGGGAATTTTCATCCTCTCTGTTAAGGTAGTTACGGGAGTGTGCAGTTTCGCGGATCGTAATCATCTCGACCTCGGTCTCTTTCCATAGGGACGAGGCAAAGTCATGATTATTGTGGCAGTCTCAACATGGCAGAGGCTTCCAATGACTGCCAGGTGAAGGATGTTGCATAAGTTGATGTGATGTCTGCCTCCCATTGACATAGGCCCGACATCCGTTCGATCACTGGAAAGAAAATGAGTTGGAATCAGAGCATCATTTTTGTTGTCACTTCGATCGGAATGATGACAGGAAGAGAAAATGCAGTACTTGTGGACCAACCTTAAGGTACCTTCTTTGGTTGCACTATTATTGTTATTTTATCATTTCAGTAGGTGAAACCTAATCACAAGCACACAGGGGCCATTGATTTGAAATTCAAGCTTCCAAAGAACGTTGGTTTCACCCTCCCACCACAGACCCCACACTGCAGCAGTAACTGGTCATAATACGGAGCCAGTGATTTTTCATCGCCCTGGAGGAGACGCAAAACCCGCGACATCTAACTGCTATTCCATGACACTTGCCACTATACCAGCGGCAGCAGGGGAGAATATGAAAATTGAAAACCCGGCGAAGACGCAAATTGAATTACTTGGCCGATGTCTTCCCATCTGGCCAAATTTTACGTTAGTGTCTCTCTTTAGAATGAGAGTTTATAACTGACATCGTATAAAAATTCCTTTCTTCGGGGAGAAATTGAGACGTAAACCAGATATCTATACCAAAATGCAATGGCACTATATTGTTACTCACTACGAGGAGTATTCGGTGACAATGGGGAGTGTCTAAAATGTTTTTGACGGGCGAGAAAGGAAATATATATATATATATATATATATATATATATATATATATATATATATATATATATACATATATATGAATAACTTGATCACGAAGTATATAAAACGTGATGCTATGTATAAATAAAGGTTTTTTGCCACGAAGGAAAAAATTAAAAAAAACTCGTTTTTTCATTTTTTTTCCTTCGTGGCAAAAAACCTTTATATATATATATATATATATATATATATATATATATATATATATATATATATATATATATATATATATATACACGTATATATATATATACCTTTAATAGTAAAATAGGAATGGATCTTGCTTGTCCTTCCCTGGATGACAGTAGGGGAGGCGACATGACACAGCCACCCACCCCTACAAATCGGTTTGTCCTCCCCGGGTGGGGCCGCGGTAGGTATGGGGAACGGGATGGTAAGGGAGACAACAACGCCGTGTTCCAGGTTGCGTAGTGCTCACCACAAAGCTCGTATATACATTATATAGTGTTTGGAGATACAGCGTCATAATTCCACCCTAAAAATATATATATATATATATATATATATATATAGTATATATATATATATATATATATATATATATATATATATATATATACGTGAGGTATTCTTCCCCGAACAAGAGATTTATAAGTTGATATCAATTCTGCTGTGCAGTGTGTGCGCGCTCGTTTATAAATACATGCACACACATTCATAAAATCATTTACACACACACACACAGCGAAACGTAGAGAAATGATTACCATATTTTTCGAGAACATCATCACATAACTCCACAGTTGACGCCGACATCTACATTAAAGCGAATGGAAAAATAACGACGAAAAATGAAATAAGACATTTCTTTCTATGACTCCATTTCCCAGTGATGGCCCGAGTCGGGGGTCATTTATATACTCCGGTATTCAGATTCCTTAAAAGGATACGGTTTTGACCTCGCTCTTCCAGATCCCTGGCGTTCAGTAGACAATCTCTCTCTCTCTCTCTCTCTCTCTCTCTCTCTCTCTCTCTCTCTCTCTCAGTGATTTACCGATGTCAGAAATGTGCCGAGAGAGGTTTACGTATCGACTGTTTTCCCCATCTTTCCATTCTCTTCAAGGGTAAACATCCACAGCTGCATAGATAAGCGTTTTGTATCCAAAGTGTCCTGCTTCCTTACTGCCATGTTCGTCACATTTCCAAGCTGATTCAATCACTCTCATGCTTTGAGATTTATTTCAACTTTTTATATATATAAGTTTTTTCTGGGTTTGTGGAAGCATGATATTTTTTATTACCAGTAGTTTTAGTCCATTTCTTTTGGATAAAGACATGAATTTCCTGTACCTTTCTCTACATACTTATTATCCTTTCCTGCAGTGCGGAGTTTGGGTAGCAACAAAGAAGTATTTTTCCAGCTGCAGTTATAAAAAAAAATGTGGAAGTTTTAGAAGCAACCGAGGAGTATTTTTTCAAGTTACAGAAAGAAAACACATTGTGCAAGTTTTAGAAGCAACAGAGAAGTATTTTTTTCATTTGCAGAAATTTAAAAGAAAAAATGTGCAAATAGGAACAAACTATTAACATTTTAATTTTTGTGGCTCGCTCACCCCATATCCAATATGGTAGTAGTGGTGGTAAACTGCTTAGTCCATCAAAGACCATTCAAGTCCCGTGCTTTGAAGGACTACTGCCTATCTACATTCAAGAAACAGATTTTTGTGATTGGGTGTTCCTTACTTTTTTTTAGTTTTTTTTTTTATGCCAGCGGACAGACATCTCATCATCTTTAGCTCTGTTTGTCTCTGCGATCTGAGTGATGCTCCTCAACTTTTAGTGAAACAGATTCAATCTCTGTTCAAGGGATTCTTCAGACTTTGACCCAGCAAGCCACCACCACTGCTCCCTTAACAGTTCCGTCTCTTTAACGCCAAGAAATGATAGAGGTTTTTTTTTTTTTTTTTTTTTTTGGTTTTTTTTTTTTTTTTTTTTTTTTACTTTTATTTCCTAGTAAGATTTTTTTTAGAGCATTGTTAATGGTGAATTTTTCAAGTGTTAATATTCTTTGAATTTTAGGTCTTCACTAGTGTAGTAGAGGTATTATTATTAGTGTTATACATTAGTTTAAATGGCGCCACAGATTGGCAGAGCGAGACTCGTTAGAGGCGGCCAAGGAATTGGCTTTTCAATGCAATAAGAAAATTAGGCAAAGAACGAATGAAAGAGCTAGGTAGGTAGGTAGGTAGGTAGGTAGGTAGATAGGTAGATAGGTAGGTAGGTGGGAGGAGGCAAAAATAACAGTCTGAAAGCAATGTCATTGAGGAAGAACTTATTTTTACGAACGTCCTAGTTAGTCCGATGTAGTTTTATAAAAGAAATACACAGAGCTCCCTCCTGCAACTGAATTAGTAGACTTGGCTGCAAATTTGTTTTCCAGCCTTGCGGCATCATCCATTTTCATTATAAAGGACAATGTTTTTTTCCGGCACATTGTAAATGATGAGGTTTTTCTACAGTGACTCACTGCTTTTTCTATTTTGTGTCTATTTAGCTTAGGGTAAAATTGCTAGTGAATTGTAGTATAATCCTCTATTTATATATGTTCATTCTGTGGGATCAATACAAATTTATTCATTTCCTTCTTAATTCCATACTGAGTGGTGTTGTCACCAAATCTGCTGTCTTTTCAAACGTAACCAAAAGAATTCATCTCGTGGTGTGGTCTTCGTGAGGTGCATTCATAATTTAAACAACATTCTTGGGATCCTTATAGAAAATTGTTTAAAGAGGTTGGATAATGACTGTTTTTACACCTTGGAAGAGATGGCGCCTATCACCCTTGTTTTCTGTCAATAAAAGTTAAAATGGTTTTTTTTTTTCGGAGAACTTAGAACGACTTGCGAATTGATCGTCAATGAATCTGATATGATTTGGGTTACTTATACACTGGTAGACGTAATGGACGAAGCAAAGCTTATAGATATACTGTTGGATTGGGGAGGAATGGGTGAAAATGTTGCAGTAAATGTTTACAAGTGAGACAAATGTCTACCAGGGTAACGACGGAGCTTAAGTGAGAGGGTGAGAAGTTGTAAAATTCAGTGACATGTTCCCAGGGCCAACTGGGAATGTTTGAGGGTCAAGGCAGCTGGGAAGAGTATATTGCATGAGGAAATGGAAGGTTTAGTCAGTGAAAAATGAATTTGAGGTGCTGTTGCATAGCAAAAAAGAGAGCATGTGGGAGGCAGAAACAAAAATGGATGATAGAGAGCTTAATCAAGAAGACAACGCATGAGAGAAAATTACTTGGGCAAAACTAATAACAGTAGATGGCACATCAAGAACAAGATGAATGGGGATTCCGTAAGGGGGGTAGTGCCGTCAGTGGACCTCGTGCAATGCACTGTACAATTAAGGTTCTTTGCAACGTGCCTTCGCCCCCTAGCTGCAACCACTTTCGTTCCTTTTTACTGTACCTCCTTCCATATTCTCTTTCTTCATCTTACTTTCCACCCTGTCCTAACACTTGATTCATAGAGCAGCTTCTATGAGGTTGTCCTCCTATTACTTTTCAGACCTTTTACTGTTAATTTCCATTTCAGCGCTGAATGGCCTCATAGGTCCCAGTGCTTGGCCTTTGGCCTAAATTCTGTATTCTACTCAACTCAGCTCAAGATGAATGGTTTGGATGATAGCTGCTCTTCTGGAAAGTAGCCTAAATACAGAAATAATAGATTAATGAACAGATGGAATCCAGAAACAAAAGAGTATAAAGGGTTCTTATTTTCTCTGGAGTGTTGCAATTGGCGTCAGTTATATAATTTGTGCACTAAACTGTTATTACTCTCAATACATTTTTTTTCTCACCAATATTATTACTGTTATTACCAGTATTATGTTTACTAGCGTTTATGCTACCTCAGCTATTTTGTGGATAAGTGCCGATTATTCATTTTCTTTTTCTTTTTTATCATGTCTCACGTATCTAGATTGTGTATGTTACTGTCTGTATTTCGTATATTCAATGTATATGGCCCTGAGCTGAAATAAAGCATATTATTATTATTATATTATTATTATTATTATTATTATTATTATTATTATTATTTCAAAGATTTCTGGAATTTGGATTGGAAAGGTTTAATGTCAGTTTCAGAAATACTTGTGAAAAAGAATGTTGAGGACACGGAACACAGTGGAGACGTTTAAGATGGGAAAACACAGTAGCTACTTGCTTGAATCACAGGAGAAATGCTGCTGTACAGTGGTGATAGTGTGGCTGAGGCTGAATACTGGACGAGGGAAGAGGTTATAGTGGTTAGTGTCGTGGTATCATCCCCCAGGACGATGACTATCACAGGCTCTGTATCATGATCAGCTACTGCTGCAGTGCGGGCTCAGCTGTGGAGGCTGAAACCAACATTCTTTTGACGCTTGAATTTCAAGTCAATGGCCCCTTTGGTGTGCTTCTTCCATGTGAATAGGTTTCATCTGCTGTAATAAAATAATGATAATAATAATAACAATATGAAAGTCAAGCGTTAAAGGTTAGTATAAGGTTAGGTTGAAAAGTGACCAGTTTGGTGTAAAAGTCTATATTACGTTTTACCAAAATCTATATAAATAAAAAAGTTCCTCGCCGATTTGCATTGAAAATTTTGACACAACATTGCGTTCAAATACACGTGGTGGTTTTTTAATAATGGGGTTTCATCCCACCTCCCCCCCATCTCCTAAGGGGGTTGGGGGTGAGAAGGGATTCCTTGAAACGGAGCTGGATCTGCCCGTGAAACGGGGCTGTTTGTGCCCGTAGACTTAGTTACCTTACAAATTTGTCATACATAATTTTTGCATATGAATTATCATTAGGAAAAGAATACTATAGGGTAAACTTCAATGACATCAAAGAGGGTGGAGTTTGAGATGTGGGTTGACAGAGAGAGAATGAGAGGGAGAGGAAGTGAGAGAGAGTAGAGGGGTGTTACGGAGAAGAAAGAGGAAAAAAGACGGACGGTTAGAGAGAGAGAGAGAAAGAGAGAGCCCGGTAGAGACAGAGAAGAGCAGGTGTTTAGGAGGAGAGAGAGAGAGAGAGAGAGAGAGAGTTGGTATTAGTGAGAAGAAAGAGGGAAAGAGACCGTGATTGTTGGTGAGAGTAAGAGAAAGGAGCAAAAAGGAGAGAGAGAGAGAGAGAGAGTAGAGGGGGTGTTAGGCAGGAGAAAGATGGAAAAAGTGAGTGAGAGAGAGAGAGACAAAGACAGAGAAGAGAGGTTGTTTGGGAGGGAGAGAGAGAGAGAAGCGAGAGAGAGAGAGAGAGAGAGAGAGTTGGTATTAGTGAGGATGAAGAGCGAAAGGGACAGTGATGTTTGGAGAGAGAATAAAAGAAAGGAGCTTTCTCTTTTCTTTCTTTTCCATTTAACCAGACTGAGCCACAGCAACGCGTGGGCCGGGTACAGCTAGTATTCAATAAAATTATGTACAGAATAATGTGTAAAATGGGAGGTAAGATTTGCAGTGTTTGTCCAAATATGTGAGACTAGAAAATTCGTCATGAATGGGGTCTGAATTGGTTGGCGTTGAAAGATGGTACAGCACCCATTGTTTAGCAACAGTAAAATAAAAGTAAAAGATCTAGTCGAAGAGTTTTAAATTGAAAGTAAAAGATCTGGTCGAAGAGTTTTAAATTGAAAGTAAAAGATTTGGTCGAAGACTTTTAAATTGTTTGCAAATGGAGGGAGATGGAAGCAGATGTTTGCAAGAGTGAGGTAATGAAAGCGAATGGAAACCAGGAGTATTGAGCCCTGAATGTTAATATGGATTATTATATAAGAGGTGAATCCACCCTAAGATTAGTAAGGCGACTGAAGTGTCTGTGGAAACCTAGGTTGAAATGTTTTGAAGAAATGTTGAGTTACTTTTCCTTTATGGAGACGACGTGTGCCCTCGGTACAAATGAAAGAAAATTTTAAAGATATTCAGATTAGCAAGGTGAGGAATCTGGTGACACGGAGAAGAGGTTAGTTTTAAACATCCAAGAATTGTTCAGAAAAATATTTCAATGTAGTTTTGTCATGTAGAAAGAGTGTAATGAAAAGAGTTATTGAAAATAGTACCATTCAGAGGTGTTAGGAGACAGAGAGAGAGGAAGGCACAGAAAGTACTGGAAAGATGGTTTGAATAAGAAATTGAAAAATGAATATCCTTTATATCCAAGACAGGCAGGGAATTCAAAAGGCTGCTTATGAGGCTTCTGTATACATGTAGACTTCTGCGTAGGTGTCTGAAGCAAGCGGGTGCTATAAGTTTTCGGCACAAAGTGGGATCACCTACTGTTGTGTTGCCTTTTCTCTGGAGCCGTTCATTTTGAGGACAATTGGCTCATATGCACACACGAACACACACACACACACACACACACACACACACATATATATATATATATATATATATATATATATATATATATATATATATATATAATATATTATATATATATATATATATATATATATATATATATATATTATATATATATTGAATATTTATCACATCACCGTGATTCATATAAATCATTCGAGCTACAAACGCGCTGATGTGATAAATATTCTTAACAAGGCTGCGTGGGTCAAACGCTCGAATCGGCTAGCATGGGGTGGAGGGGGATTTTATATCGATTCTAATTACAAATACAACGAGATCGACGTTGATTTGTAATGGTCAGAATCGATATAAACCCTTAGCGTTTCTGATAGCCGTTTCGGTAGCGTCACTGTCCGATCCTGATGTCGTTCCCCGTCCAACTGGACGGTGGTTCGATCCCATAGGGGTACGAAATTATTATCAACTAGAAAATTCCCACTCGGTACATATATGAAAAAAATATATCAATTCCGAGTAGAGTAATTAGATATTAAAGGACATTTGTAGCTCGAATGATATATATTATAATATATATATATATATATATAGCATATTTATGTTTGTGTTTCTGTTTGTGTGTGCGCACATACGACGATATGTCAACGCACGATAACAAAAAAACTGTGTTCAAATTAGAAACAGAACGCTGCAAATTGTGTTGCCTAATCTTGCAGTCTGGCTGTAAAACTATTATTTCCAAGTTACCCAAGCTACTGGGGAAGCTATCCAGCCTCTTCCTGCGTCGATCATGTTTGGTAAATGTTGTGAATCCAACTCTCGATGGTCTTAGGAAATAATATAGTCAATGAATGTTAGTTATCGATTTTGTAATTACTTTGTCTTTCTCCTAAGTATGTCGTGCGCCTTGCTCAGTGTCGTTGGTAGGCTAAAAAGCCCATTTGTTCGAAGAAAACGGATGTAGAGCGTTAGGGGTAACTGCAAGACTCTGGTCGAGTTGTGTAAGTTAGGCGAGTCATTTGACGAAAGTTTTGGCATAATACCTGCCAAGTTTGCTGCTCCAAGTTTGCTTACCTGAGACCTCTTATCCTGAAATGAGCTTTGCATTACGAAGGAAACCTTTCTGCTTTTCCTTGATTTAAGCCTTGATTACATTCAGCAGAAATGCATTGCAGTCTTGTTTCTCCTGAGAGTTTTATAATCAAGGGGGGGACCAGCAGTGGGAGGAGGAAAATTTGACTCTATCGTTTTATAAAATTCATTTTGAATTCATCTTGGCTGACAAATCTAAAGCAGCTGGTAATTTCAGAATCTCTTTCAACCACGCAGCCTAATTTATACTATTGACTAATCTGGAATTACGGGGAATTTACTTCTGATTATAATTTATGGCTTCGAATTCCGTGAAGTTTTTTTTACAACAGAAAGAGTAAAGTATTTTCTGCATCATTATTATGAGAATTAAGTATCATTTCCCGGTATGCTTATATTTTTTTTAGATTATATATATATATATATATATATATATATATATATAGTATATATATATATATATATATATATATATATATATATATAGAGAGAGGAGAGAGAGAGAGAGAGAGCGAGAGAGAGAGAGAGAGAGAGAAGAGAGATAAAGTTTTATCACATCACCGTGATTTATATATATGCATACACCGAGCTACAAATGTCCTTTAATATCCGTTTCGCTCTACCTCGGATTTAATATATTTTCATGTATGTAACCGAAAGGAATTTTTTTAGTTGATAATTATTTCGTCCTCTCGTGGGCTCGAACCAGCGCCAAGCAGACAGTCGATAACTCACGCGAAGTCCTGATTTCTCCTCTGTCCGCTGAGCGCGTGGTTCGAACCCGCGAGAGGACGAAATTATCATCAAACTAAAAAAAAGAATTCCCCTTCGGTTAGCATATATGAAAATATATTAATTCCTAGGTAGAGTGAATTGGATATTAAAGGACATTTGCAGCTTGCTGTATTATATATATATATATATATATATATATATATATATATATATATATATATATATATATATTTATATATATATATCTATATATAAATATTATATATATATATATATATATAGTGTGTGTGTATACATATATATATTATATATCTATATATTATATATATATATATATATAATATATATATATATATATATATGTATATGATCCCTTGGAAAAAGTGACAGTTCGAAAGAGTGACAAAAATAGTAAACAAAAGCGTGACATATCTTAAGAGTGACAGAAGAATAATAAATCAGAAGAGTGACACAACATGTTTTAAAAAGACTGGCTAAAAAGACTTAAAACCTTTATTTCTAAATTGAATTGCAATTTAATAAGAAAACATAAAATAACTTAAAAAGAAAACATCATTTTTAACAGTCGTTAACTTTCATGTTCATTGTGATGCACATTGCACGAACCAAAATGTGTAAATTATGAGCAATTCCTCTTATATGAACATTGGAAGAGACAGCTCCCTTTCTACTTAACTGTTGGAAGCTTTTTTCTCTTTGGATTTGCTCTCTCTTCTTATTCCTCGAATAGCTCCCTGAAGTTAAACGATGTATTTCCTGGTCTGTGTGATGATGACCTTCCTTTATCTTTATAAACTCCCTGATCATTGAGTATACTCCCATATGGTATCGTTCGACGACTGTTTCAGATCTCCTGTGCCATACCTCTACACACCATTTGTCCTTGGGAGATTGTCTGCTTGCAGGTGAGAAACGCTCCACACATTTGGTTCAAATCGTGGAAGATGACGTACTTGGTTTTGTCGTGGTTTTCCTCTACTTTGTGAAATGATGAGTCTACCTAGCATTTGGGTATCGCCGAAATATTTATAAACTGGTTCAGCTTCAACTGGAATGTCATTTGAGAGATCTAAATTGGCATCGCGGATTTCATCAGGGTGTACAAATGCGAGAGCAGCCAGCTGTCGTACGCTTAGGGGTAAATTCTCATCATCTTTATGTGTCTACTACGATGGATTTGGATTTTAACTGAATTCCTTTTCCTTCTGCAACTGAGATCAAGTGTTCTGGCATTGATGAATATGGTTGTGTTGTTTTCTCAGGCAGCAACATAAAAACAGAACTTGTAGCTCTGGCTGAACTTTCAGTTCATCAGTTACTTGTATTAACTCCTTCCTCCTTGCAAGCGGTGCATAATTATGTCCCTTTCCCTCAGAGCCAGCCACCATGTGCATTGAAAAGTGGCACTCCTCAAAGGGCTACAAAACCACAACCAATTTTGTCCCTACACCTTCGGGAAGTTCATGAGTTCTGGGTCTCGGGATAGTTGGTGTCGGTAGGTGTTCTCCCTAAAGGAGGATAGTTTGTCTTTACCTTTCTGGGATTTGACACATCCGTATTCGTCCATTATGGGCAAGAAGATAATATGAAATAAAACTTCGGTTTGAACAATAGACTGAACTGCCAAAAACTCTTTTGAGTCAACTGAACTGTTTCCTTAAAAACACGTACTATCCTGCACAAAAGTCCGTTCCCGTAGCCATACAGAGAGTGAACCTGAATTCGCTTTCTATGAAATACCGAAGCACATGAACAAGTAACTAATTGAAGATCGAACAGATGCCGCACCATAAAGGCATATAACAACGGGAAGGATTAGTGGGAACCAGGTAATTTCTCCTGAGCATAGAATAAAGTTTTCATATTCTGATATCGTTAAGAAAGTGATCATAAAGAATTTGTTGTTGACGATAGAACCGAGTTTCAGTGTGAAATGAGAATAGAAGTGCTTAGGAAGTTAGTATTCATGGATTAGTATTTCCTATAGGTCATCGTATCTTATTAACAGACATGATTCCACAAGATCGATACAAAAGATTTCAGGGAACTATGCGCAACCTTCTCACACAAAGGAAAAAAAAAAAGAGGTCTTATAACTGTTTAAGGCTGTAAATGTTGGTAAATGCTAGCTAGTCAATGATCAAGCAACATTAACACTGATCAACACCCATTCACATAACACTAGTTTGCTTTGATCACATTGAAAAGTGTAACTATAATGGTAAAGAACTCTGTAAATATGAGGTTACGCTTTTTTTTTCTCAAGTGGTTTAAAATACAAGTGGATGATAGGGAGCAGAATAAGTAACTGGCATTTGTGCTTCTCCCAAAAGCATACGTCTTACCTCAGGGCATATGTGTAAGAGATTACATATAATAAAGAATGCATTTTGACATTCTATAAATGATGTAACATTTTATTTTTTTTTACTTAAAAACAAAACTCAAGGGTTCTTGTAGGATCTTGCAGAATTGTAATGTATAATTAGCGAAGAGTTGACATAGCCTTGACGTTGCTCTGACGCCACTTTGTATAACATCTTAGTATGTAGACACCTGGGATCAGCGTTTAATGTTGGAAAAGGTAACACCAACCGATGCCCCTCTGGGAAAAACATGTTGTCATTCCCTTCAACAGTCTGTGCCTACGTGACAGACCTAGATCCGTACATTCATCTGTGTGTACGAAATTGAGCAATGTTTCACTCGACTATGTTCTTGTAAACAGAATTGTATATCAGACTTCCACCACACCTCTCCGCTTGAAGAGCTATCCAAATCTTCTTGCAGCTATCATTTGTGCTGTAGCTTGTTAAATATAACTTGTAATTTAACTATGAGTTATAACGTGTTCAAACCTTCATACTAGAAGTAACTATTGATGGGGACTTAGAAAATATCATCATAGTCAATGATACTTGACGAAGGTGTGATGTGTACCAACGGACATCTGCTGATACCATCGCAGGTCAAAAGTAACCAACGGGGTGCTTCGTTAGTATAACAATTGCAAGGCGATACCCCTTAAATATGGGGGTAGCGTCATCCTTAAACCTTTGGTATAGACTGTTATGTTAATTTTAAAAAAGTCAGCACAATGATATTGTTTGTGGATTAATATTTCATGAACATGACATTGTAAGAATAATCACAGTTGGGCAGGTATAAGATTATCCAATTCACGGTAGATTTTCGTTGCTGTAACATCACGCCACCAACAAAGCCACCATACGATACATCATTCGCGTGCTACGTCTATTAGGCTACCATTTACCCAGATACACACACAATCTCTCTCTCTCTCTCTCTCTCTCTCTCGTTTCCTCTCTCTCTCCCTCTCCTCTCTCTCTCTCTTTCCTATGGATGTTGGCCCGATAACACAATATAACTAAGTATAACAGATCTATGACTGTTTACATATAGAAGATGCGCCAGCAGCAGTTTGTGGCTGCTACTTCAATAATGCAAGTGAACTGAAAATTTTGCTGATTTCCTGTCATAAATGTTAGTTTCTTCTTCTTCTTCTTCTTCTTTATAAGAGGTGGCTTGCAGACTATAGAACGCCACTGTAAACACTGTTGCTGAAATGTTTTGTATCTATCTTGTGGATAGTCATGTCTGTTGATAAGACACGATATTCTATAGGAAATACTAATTCATGAACACTGACTTCCTAACCACTTTTATTCTCGTAGTAATTCTGTATATTTCCTTAACTGCACATTTTACAATCAAACCCAGTATAGCCAACAACAAAAACTTTATGATCAGTTTATTCTTAATGTTAAGAACAGTGCGACATCTGTTGTGTCTTCCATTGGTTACTTGCTCAACTGCTTCGGTGTTTCATAGTCAGCGGATTCGTGCTCACTCTCTGGATAGATAAGGGAACGACTTTTGTGCACGATAGTACGTCATCCCCCAAGGTTATAGTTAAGAGATGGTTAAGTCAATAACTGCCCAACTTTCATTACAAAATCGGGATTTCAATTACAACGGAAATCGATTTAAGTCAGAACATCACTTAAACTACTCCAACAACGGTTAATGCTTTATCTTTAGATGGCACTCCTTTGTTGTGTCACTCTTGAATTTTTATTATATTTGTCACTCATTTATTATGTCGCTCTTTCGAAATGTCACTCTTTCAGTACTCATGTATGTATGTGTATACTTTCGTGTGAACATACAAACAGTAACAGCGATACATGAACGTTTTAGTTGTCTTGGCACAACGTCATTTCATGCTCATTGCATAATAAGGGTAACAAAACTTGAAGCCATTCTTCGCATTAGAGAGAGAGAGAGAGAGAGAGAGAGAGCGAGAGAGAGAGAGAGAGAGAGCGTTTCCTACAAAACCGCAATACCGTGCTATATGATTACAATTGCTGTAAGTGACATGAAATTACAAAAACAAATATGCTATAAAACTAATATGCTACAACAGACCTACTTATAAAGTGTATGCTGTATGAAATGTGGAAATGTGTATTATGTATTCTGTGTAATGAAATGAAAAAGCCTAAAAAATCTACTTTTAGTTACAATGTATGAGTATGAACTATTGAACACCTAGCAAGGGGTGATATCCGCATATCCGCATTCCCAAACTGCGGATGCAGATGCGGATGTTGCTTGTAGTGCTAATGCGGATGTTAAGGAGTTGACAGTGTGGATGCGGATGCGGATTTATGAACAAATTACGACATCCGGTATACCTCTAACACATACACACACGCTTCCCAGAACATTTGCATTTCGTGTCCATAGGAACATAGCCGAATAAAAACTATGTTGAATGCCATATACAAATGACACTCTTTATTCCTGTGTCGTGGACCTGCATTGTCCCTGACATTTTACCAGAGAACTGTAATAAGTTAATCAAATCGATTCAAATACTTTTAAAATAAAAAAGCCACTCTTTCTCTTCTTAGTGTACTTCTAATTTAATTAATCCATAAAATTCATCCTTGCTGTATTTACACCATCATGGGATAAAGCATAATCAGAATGAATGAACAGCATTCATCTTTCCGCTATTTTGGAGCCATATGTCATCATTATAATGAACTGACAGTCATCATCAATTCTCGTGTGACATCCAGATGGCCGCAGATAACGAAGATTGACTATACTCTACTTTCACATAATAATGCTGGATATTTTTCGCACAGGCATCTATGAGATACAGACATGGCAGTTATGATTATGTAACTGAACACACATGCAAAAATTTTGTGACCGCTGGCAAGTTGAGAGAGAAAATCATATTAGACATCTTTATAATGTAGCCTTATTCAGCAAATATATATAGTGGACATTAATAGCTGGCGTTTAATTTGACGGAGCAGTGTAAATAACAACTGTATTGTGGTTTACTTTCTCAAGGGTATTAGGTATTCCCAATATTCTTACTAAAGCTTCATGGTTCCAAATATAAATGAGTTTGTTCTTTGCTTCCCAAATCCCAATATCACTCTTTCGTTACTCGTCGTATTTGCTCACTCCTTGATCACTGGACTGTCTGTTCAGCGGATGGAACATCTTTTCCCTTCCTCTTGATGACCCTTTGGAACTCTGCGCAGATGGCATTTGTTACTTGGTTTCTCTGCCCTCTCTTTCCAAGGATCAAGTTCTTGGTGATGGGAGACTTCTTGCCAGCGGTTAGAAGTTTTCTTGCTCCTCCCCCTGCAATTTTAGCTCGATGAACGACGGTCACTAGAGTGCTGCTTCAGCGAAGACAGCCAGTTAGATCTTGAATAGCCACCTGAGACAGACCTCCCTTTAGGTGAACCAGGTGGCTATGTTTATAATGTAGTTGGGTGTCTTCACCGCTGACCTAACTTCCTTGGAGGGTGAGGGGTGGAATTAGAAGAGAAATTGAGAGCGAGAGATTGAGCACATTTTGACA
Source organism: Macrobrachium nipponense (assembly GCF_015104395.2). Taxonomy (NCBI): domain Eukaryota; kingdom Metazoa; phylum Arthropoda; class Malacostraca; order Decapoda; family Palaemonidae; genus Macrobrachium; species Macrobrachium nipponense. The sequence goes on along the minus strand of NC_061103.1, from coordinate 12,923,271 downwards.
ACTGTGGAATTAGAACTGGGGATCAGAATTTCCAAAGTCATCTACGTTTACAATTATACTCAAGCGCCTAAAGACTGAAAAAGTGAAATAATGAGACAGGAAGTGAAATAATGAGACAGGGAAATTACTTTAAAGTTGCTTCAAAACAATGTAAAAGTCTTGACATCTATAATTAGAATGTGACCATATCGAGTATATCACTTTTGTAGAACATATATCTGTGCATGAAAATGCGGTGCAGTTTTACACTAAAGCCTTTACCTTACATAGAGTTTTCTTTTAAATTAAATTTCATCCCTTCACCATCACACGAATAACCTATTTGGTCCTAGACCTCAGGCCTAGACCTGGTATTTCATCCTAATCCTTCTAGTCGGCCCCGTGAGTACTGATAGTCAGCCCAGTGGTCTGGTTAAACTGTTTTATTTATTAATAAATAATAATGAATAATAATAATAATAAATAATAATAAAATAATAATAATAATAATTAAAATAAATAATAATAATAATAATAATTAATAATAATAATTAAAAAAAAAAAAAATAATAATAATAATTAATAATCAATAATAATAAATAAAATTAAAAATAAATTATTAAAAATAAATAATAATAATAATAATAATAATAATAATAATAATAACATAATAATAATAATAATAATAATAATAAATAAAAAATAATATAATAATAATAAGAAGAATAAGTTTGTACACCAAAGGTTAAAGATTTGATGTTGGTTGTGGAATTTGAGTTATTTACCTTGATAATGAGTGTACTGGTCTTGATAATTGGCGAAGAACTGTCATCTAAGCAGCACTTAGTGAGATTATATATATATATATATATATATATATATATATATATATATATATATATATATATATATATATATATATATATATATATATATATATATATAAATATCCCATCATGAGGTTTTTAGTAATTCACCAGTCGATCGCGGCCACTTGTTTGGCCGTCGCTATTCCCCCACAATCCTATATATAAACAAACAAAAACACAACAGAGTATATATATATATATATATATATATATATATATATATATATATATATATATAAGAGAGAGAGAGAGAGAGAGAGAGAGAGAGAGAGAGAGAGAGAGAGAGAGAGAGAGAGAGAGAGTTTTAGTCTTTAGAGTAGACCTCGGAGGCCAAAAGTCTGTTACAGTTTTTGATTTACTCAACAAAAATGAGCAAATGTCAATGGCTGTAAAGCTTATTACTCAGAGTATGAAGCCAAAGAGCAAGATAAATTAATTCTGTACTTTTCTGCAACACTTTATGCATTACTGTTGGTGCGACGCTTTCACTGAAAAATGAGAGGTTAATATCCTTTGACTAGGAAAGGCGAAGAAGTCTTTGAAGCTCAAAGACATCCTTCTTTGCATCAAACGGACACCTGGTTCTGTGATGTCCCACTGACGACGGAAGCGGAGATACATCGCGCGCAAAAAGCGGAAAAGAAAACCTGTTCATCTATCAGGGAAATTAACTTTTGCTGAGAAATAAAATTCCCTGTAATGACGCATCAGAAGTCGGCGGAGCTGTAACACTTTCGTTTGAATGACTTTTGTTTTTCGTGTAAAGACCACAATGGAGGTCACAGAACTAAATCATGTCGGATAAATGTGGGGAAACTCGGAAAAATCAACTTTCCGTTCGTAAGTCTGTCCGTGCACGTATACATACAAACATTCAGGGATGAATACGCTTTACATGAAGCTCATAATAAACACACAAACTGCATTGAACTAACTTAAAGAAACTCACACATAAATACACGGAGATTTATACATGCGTCTACAACTACACACCCATTCTCCTTTACGCTGTTACTCTAACAGACTCGCATATGTAGATAGCGTATCCATTTAACTGGAGCACAAATGAAAAAGCAAATAAGCAAACATGCGGTCACGCACACACAAATACGCTGCAGTTATTAGAATTCCCCTAACTATAGTTAGTTCTGGCTAAATTTATTACACAAATCAAATTTACCGAGCCAACGTCGATGTTGATTTTGAGGTTAAAATCAATGGAGTTTTCCCCCCTAGGAAGCACGACTCTCTCTCTCTCTCTCTCTCTCTCTCTCTCTCTCTCTCTTATGCATTTGTATTTATTAGCTTGTGATTATTGTAAAAAGTGACCTTGCTTATATCACTGTATCTATATTTATCGTGGTTCTCATACTGTGTGAAACTGTGAACTTTCTGAAAAATAATTCATTTTCTATGCTTGCATGTGTATTCATAATTAATTTCCAGCCGTTTGCACTGACATAGCTTTAGTAGAAAAGAGTTGCATATATTTTTTGTGTATCCTTTTTGAATTGACCTGAAACAAATGGTCACAATAGAAGAACTGCAATGAAAGAACTGCATCGCATGCTCCGGAAATTGCTTCAATGGAAAGCACTGGTTAAATCTCATTCAAAACCTGAACCAGTTTTGTATTTTGTCTTGTTTTGGCAATTACAGTTAGTGTTCACAGTGATCAAGCAAAACACACACACACACACACACACTAACACTCCAGTGACAATCAATAAAAAAAGAATTCGCAATCCATACTGTTCCGTTTGAGAAAAGTCTTCATTTGTTTTGCGTTTACATAAAAATCATTTCATTCTCTATGAATCTTGTACATTAAATTCAATTCATTCCTCATTAATATTGTATATTAAATTAAATTTATTCCTCAATATTGTACTTTCCATTCAGTTCATTCCACATTAATATTGTACATCAAATTCAATTCATTCCTCATTAATATTGTACATTAAATTCAATTCATTCTTCATTATTATTATACATTAAATCAGTTATTCCTTACAGATATTATGCATTTAAATCAATTCATCCTTTATGAATGTTCTACATTAAATTAGATTCATTTTATATGAATATTAAATATACAATTCAATTCATTCCTTATAAATATTGTACATTAAATTCATTATTTCCTTTTAAATATTTCATTAAATTAACATTATTCCGTATGAATATTGTGCATAAAGTTCAATTAATTCCTTATATATAAGTATTGTACATTAAATGCATCTTTTTTTTATATTTTACAATAAAATAAATTCATTCCTTATAAATATTGTATATTAAATTCTATTCATTCCATATAAAAATAGAACATGAAATTAATTCATCCTCAATGAAAATTAGACATGAAATTCGATTCATACTTTATGAAAGCTGAGATTTCTAAGTTATGGACAAGGTTAGGTCGGACTTACAGTAAAAATTATGATACCAAACTATAGAGCCTAGAAGTAATTTCTTTCAGTAAAATGCATTCTTTGTCATGTCGGTGGATATGCGATAAATTCGCAGCTTATGGCCAATGTTACAAAGGCCATAGTGCATAGAGTTGGTTGATACCGAAAACTCATGTTTTCACATTTTATTTCTAAACAATTGTCAAGGTAATTTTGATGGCAAACCATGAGTACGGTTGGATGTCTTACTGTAGTATAATAGAAATAAAATTAAAAAGAGAAAGAACAGGAAAGTGGGAAGCCGTAGAAGCGATACACTTTCATCGAAGCTTTCAGATCTTGCAAGAAGAAAATGTCATAGAAAAGCACGAAACTAAATATAAAAGTTAATCCTATTCTTCCCTAATGAATGCCTTCTGCTTTTTGACTAATCCCAAAAATTTAGTCATATATTAATCGAACAAGGTGAACGTGTTTATCATGTACCCGTTTCTCTAGTTCTGCGCAATCGGGTCATGCAAGACGAGCACCTGCCATCGCTCTCATTGCGCAGAACTAGAGAAACGGGTACATGATAAACACGTTCACCTTGTTCGATTAATATATGACTAAATTTTTGGGATTAGTCAAAAAGCAGAAGGCATTCATTAGGGAAGAATAGGATTAACTTTTATATTTAGTCTCGTGCTTTTCTATGACATTTTCTTCTTGCAAGATCTGAAAGCTTCGATGAAAGTGTATCGCTTCTACGGCTTCCCACTTTCCTGTTCTTTCTCTTTTTAATTTTATTTCTATTATACTACAGTAAGACATCCAACCGTACTCATGGTTTGCCATCAAAATTACCTTGACAATTGTTTAGAAATAAAATGTGAAAACATGAGTTTTCGGTATCAACCAACTCTATGCACTATGGCCTTTGTAACATTGGCCATAAGCTGCGAATTTATCGCATATCCACCGACATGACAAAGAATGCATTTTACTGAAAGAAATTACTTCTAGGCTCTATAGTTTGGTATCATAATTTTTACTGTAAGTCCGACCTAACCTTGTCCATAACTTAGAAATCTCAGCTTTCATAAAGTATGAATCGAATTTCATGTCTAATTTTCATTGAGGATGAATTAATTTCATGTTCTATTTTTATATGGAATGAATAGAATTTAATATACAATATTTATAAGGAATGAATTTATTTTATTGTAAAATATAAAAAAAAAGATGACATTAATGTACAAAATACTATAGATAAGAATTAATTGAACTTTATGCACAATATTCATACGGAATAATGTTAATTTAATGAAATATTTAAAAGGAAATAATGAATTTAATGTACAATATTTATAAGGAATGAATTGAATTGTATATTCAATATTCATATAAATGAATCTAATTTAATGTAGAACATCATAAGGATGAAAATTGATTTAAATGCATAATATCTGTAAGGAATAACTGATTTAATGTATAATAATAATGAAGAATGAATTGAATTTAATGTACAATATTAATGAGGAATGAATTGAATTTGATGTACAATATTAATGTGGAATGAACTGAATGGAAAGTACAATATTGAGGAATAAATTTAATTTAATATACAATATTAATGAGGAATGAATTGAATTTAATGTACAAGATTCATAGAGAATGAAATGATTTTTATGTAAACGCAAAACAAATGAAGACTTTTCTCAAACGGAACAGTATGGATTGCGAATTCTTTTTTTATTGATTGTCACTGGAGTGTTAGTGTGTGTGTGTGTGTGTGTGTGTTTTGCTTGATCACTGTGAACACTAACTGTAATTGCCAAAACAAGACAAAATACAAAACTGGTTCAGGTTTTGAATGAGATTTAACCAGTGCTTTCCATTGAAGCAATTTCCGGAGCATGCGATGCAGTTCTTTCATTGCAGTTCTTCTATTGTGACCATTTGTTTCAGGTCAATTCAAAAAGGATACACAAAAAATATATGCAACTCTTTTCTACTAAAGCTATGTCAGTGCAAACGGCTGGGAAATTAATATGAATACACATGCAAGCATAGAAAATGAATTATTTTTCAGAAAGTTCACAGTTTCACACAGTATGAGAACCACGATAAATATAGATACAGTGATATAAGCAAGGTCACTTTTTACAATAATCACAAGCTAATAAATACAAATGCATAAGAGAGAGAGAGAGAGAGAGAGAGAGAGAGAGAGAGTCGTGCTTCCTAGGGGGGGGGGGGAAAACTCCATTGATTTTAACCTCAAAATCAACATCGACGTTGGCTCGGTAAATTTGATTTGTGTAATAAATTTAGCCAGAACTAACTATAGTTAGGGGAATTCTAATAACTGCAGCGTATTTGTGTGTGCGTGACCGCATGTTTGCTTATTTGCTTTTTCATTTGTGCTCCAGTTAAATGGATACGCTATCTAAACATATGCGAGTCTGTTAGAGTAACAGCGTTAAAGGAGAAGGGTGTGTAGTTGTCAGACCGCATGTATAACTGTCGTTGTATTTATGTGTGTTTCTTTAAGTTAGTTCAATGCAGTTTGTGTGTTTATTATGAGCTTCATGTAAAGCGTATTCATCCCTGAATGTTTGTATGTATACGTGCACGGACAGACTTACGAACGGAGTTGAATTTTCCGAGTTTCCCCACATTTATCCGACATGAATTTAGTTCTGTGACCTCCATTGTGGTCTTTACACGAAAAACAAAAGTCATTCAAACGAAAGTGTTACAGCTCCGCCGACTTCTGATGCGTCATTACAGGGAATTTTATTTCTCAGCAAAAGTTAATTTCCCTGATAGATGAACAGGTTTTCTTTTCCGCTTTTTGCGCGCGATGTATCTCCGCTTCCGTCGTCAGTGGGACATCAACCAACACAGAACCAGGTGTCCGTTTGATGCAAAGAAGGATGTCTTTGAGCTTCAAAGACTTCTTCGCCTTTCCTAGTCAAAGGATATTAACCTCTCATTTTTCAGTGAAAGCGTCGCACCAACAGTAATGCATAAAGTGTTGCAGAAAAGTACAGAATTAATTTATCTTGCTCTTTGGCTTCATACTCTGAGTAATAAGCTTTACAGCCATTGACATTGCTCATTTTGTTGAGTAAATCAAAAACTGTAACAGACTTTTGGCCTCCGAGGTCTACTCTAAAAGACTAAAAATCTCTCTCTCCTCTCTCTCTCTCTCTCTCTCGTCTCTCTCCCTCATCTCTCTCTCTCTCTCTATATATAGTATTATATATATATATATATGCTTGTTGTGTTTTGTTTGTTTATATATAGGATTGTGGGGGAATAGCGACGGCCAAACAAGTGGCCGCGATCGACTGGTGAATTACTAAAAAACCTCATCGATGGGATATTTGTATATATATATATATATATATATATATATATATATATATATATATATTATATATATATATATACTCACTAAGTGCTGCTTAGATGACAGTTCTTCGCCAATTATCAAGACCAGTACACTCATTATCAAGGTAAATAACTCAAATTCCACAACCAACATCAAATCTTTAACCTTGGTGTACAAACTTATTCTTCTTATTATTATTATTATTATTTTTATTATTATTATTATTATTATTATTATTATTAATTATTATTATTATTATTATTATTATTATTATTATTATTATTATTATTATTATTATTAATTATTATTATATTATTATTATTATTATTATTATTATTATTATTATTATATTATTATTATTTATTATTATTATTATTATTATTATATTATTATTATTATTATTATTATTATCATTATTATTATTATTAATAAATAAAACAGTTTAACCAGACCACTGGGCTGACTATCAGTACTCACGGGGCCGACTAGAAGGATTAGGATGAAATACCAGGTCTAGGCCTGAGGTCTAGGACCAAATAGGTTATTCGTGTGATGGTGAAGGGATGAAAATTTAATTTAAAAGAAAAACTCTATGTAAGGTAAAGGCTTTAGTGTAAAACTGCACCGCATTTTCATGCACAGATATATGTTCTACAAAAGTGATATACTCGATATGGTCACATTCTAATTATAGATGTCAAGACTTTTACATTGTTTTGAAGCAACTTTAAAGTAATTTCCCTGTCTCATTATTTCACTTTTTCAGTCTTTAGGCGCTTGAGTATAATTGTAAACGTAGATGACTTTGGAAATTCTGATCCCCAGTTCTAATTACCACAGTTGTTCAAAAGTGGGCTCAATCTCTCGCTCTCAATTTCTCTTCTAATTCCACCCCTCACCCTCCAAGGAAGTTAGGTCAGCGGTGAAGACACCCAACTACATTATAAACATAGCCACCTGGTTCACCTAAAGGGAGGTCTGTCTCAGGTGGCTATTCAAGATCTAACTGGCTGTCTTCGCTGAAGCAGCACTCTAGTGACCGTCGTTCAGCGAGCTAAAAATTGCAGGGGAGGAGCAAGAAAACTTCTAACCGCTGGCAAGAAGTCTCCCATCACCAAGAACTTGATCCTTGGAAAGAGAGGGCAGAGAAACCAAGTAACAAATGCCATCTGCGCAGAGTTCCAAAGGGTCATCAAGAGGAAGGGAAAAGATGTTCCATCCGCTGAACAGACAGTCCAGTGATCAAGGAGTGAGCAAATACGACGAGTAACGAAAGAGTGATATTGGGATTTGGGAAGCAAAGAACAAACTCATTTATATTTGGAACCATGAAGCTTTAGTAAGAATATTGGGAATACCTAATACCCTTGAGAAAGTAAACCACAATACAGTTGTTATTTACACTGCTCCGTCAAATTAAACGCCAGCTATTAATGTCCACTATATATATTTGCTGAATAAGGCTACATTATAAAGATGTCTAATATGATTTTCTCTCTCAACTTGCCAGCGGTCACAAAATTTTTGCATGTGTGTTCAGTTACATAATCATAACTGCCATGTCTGTATCTCATAGATGCCTGTGCGAAAAATATCCAGCATTATTATGTGAAAGTAGAGTATAGTCAATCTTCGTTATCTGCGGCCATCTGGATGTCACACGAGAATTGATGATGACTGTCAGTTCATTATAATGATGACATATGGCTCCAAAATAGCGGAAAGATGAATGCTGTTCATTCATTCTGATTATGCTTTATCCCATGATGGTGTAAATACAGCAAGGATGAATTTTATGGATTAATTAAATTAGAAGTACACTAAGAAGAGAAAGAGTGGCTTTTTTTATTTTAAAAGTATTTGAATCGATTTGATTAACTTATTACAGTTCTCTGGTAAAATGTCAGGGAACAATGCAGGTCCACGACACAGGAATAAAGAGTGTCATTTGTATATGGCATTCAACATAGTTTTATTCTGGCTATGTTCCTATGGACACGAAATGCAAATGTTCTGGGAAGCGTGTGTGTATGTGTTAGAGGTATACCGGATGTCGTAATTTGTTCATAAATCCGCATCCGCATCCACACTGTCAACTCCTTAACATCCGCATTAGCACTACAAGCAACATCCGCATCTGCATCCGCAGTTTGGGAATGCGGATATGCGGATATCACCCCTTGCTAGGTGTTCAATAGTTCATACTCATACATTGTAACTAAAAGTAGATTTTTTAGGCTTTTTCATTTCATTACACAGAATACATAATACACATTTCCACATTTCATACAGCATACACTTTATAAGTAGGTCTGTTGTAGCATATTAGTTTTATAGCATATTTGTTTTTGTAATTTCATGTCACTTACAGCAATTGTAATCATATAGCACGGTATTGCGGTTTTGTAGGAAACGCTCTCTCTCTCTCTCTCTCTCTCTCTCTCTCTCTCTCTCTCTCTCTCTAATGCGAAGAATGGCTTCGAGTTTTGTTACCCTTATTATGCAATGAGCATGAAATGACGTTGTGCCAAGACAACTAAAACGTTCATGTATCGCTGTTACTGTTTGTATGTTCACACGAAAGTATACACATACATACATGAGTACTGAAAGAGTGACATTTCGAAAGAGCGACATAATAAATGAGTGACAAATATAATAAAAATTCAAGAGTGACACAACAAAGGAGTGCCATCTAAAGATAAAGCATTAACCGTTGTTGGAGTAGTTTAAGTGATGTTCTGACTTAAATCGATTTCCGTTGTAATTGAAATCCCGATTTTGTAATGAAAGTTGGGCAGTTATTGACTTAACCATCTCTTAACTATAACCTTGGGGGATGACGTACTATCGTGCACAAAAGTCGTTCCCTTATCTATCCAGAGAGTGAGCACGAATCCGCTGACTATGAAACACCGAAGCAGTTGAGCAAGTAACCAATGGAAGACACAACAGATGTCGCACTGTTCTTAACATTAAGAATAAACTGATCATAAAGTTTTTGTTGTTGGCTATACTGGGTTTGATTGTAAAATGTGCAGTTAAGGAAATATACAGAATTACTACGAGAATAAAAGTGGTTAGGAAGTCAGTGTTCATGAATTAGTATTTCCTATAGAATATCGTGTCTTATCAACAGACATGACTATCCACAAGATAGATACAAAACATTTCAGCAACAGTGTTTACAGTGGCGTTCTATAGTCTGCAAGCCACCTCTTTATAAAGAAGAAGAAGAAGAAGAAGAACTAAACATATTTAGACAGGAAATCAGCAAAATTTTCAGTTCACTTGCATTATTGAAGTAGCAGCCACAAACTGCTGCTGGCGCATCTTCTATATGTAAACAGTCATAGATCTGTTATACTTAGTTATATTGTGTTATCGGGCCAACATCCATAGGAAAGAGAGAGAGAGAGAGAGAGAGAGAGAGAGAGAGAGAGAGAGAGAGAGAGAGAGAGATTGTGTGTGTATCTGGGTAAATGGTAGCCTAATAGACGTAGCACGCGAATGATGTATCGTATGGTGGCTTTGTTGGTGGCGTGATGTTACAGCAACGAAAATCTACCGTGAATTGGATAATCTTATACCTGCCCAACTGTGATTATTCTTACAATGTCATGTTCATGAAATATTAATCCACAAACAATATCATTGTGCTGACTTTTTTAAAATTAACATAACAGTCTATACCAAAGGTTTAAGGATGACGCTACCCCCATATTTAAGGGGTATCGCCTTGCAATTGTTATACTAACGAAGCACCCCGTTGGTTACTTTTGACCTGCGATGGTATCAGCAGATGTCCGTTGGTACACATCACACCTTCGTCAAGTATCATTGACTATGATGATATTTTCTAAGTCCCCATCAATAGTTACTTCTAGTATGAAGGTTTGAAGACGTTAAAACTCATAGTTAAATTACAAGTTATATTTAACAAGCTACAGCACAAATGATAGCTGCAAGATTTGGATAGCTCTTCAAGCGGAGAGGTGTGGTGGAAGTCTGATATACAATTCTGTTTACAAGAACATAGTCGAGTGAAACATTGCTCAATTTCGTACACACAGATGAATGTACGGATCTAGGTCTGTCACGTAGGCACAGACTGTTGAAGGGAATGACAACATGTTTTTCCCAGAGGGGCATCGGTTGGTGTTACCTTTTCCAACATTAAACGCTGATCCCAGGTGTCTACATACTAAGATGTTATACAAAGTGGCGTCAGAGCAACGTCAAGGCTATGTCAACTCTTCGCTAATTATACATTACAATTCTGCAAGATCCTACAAGAACCCTTGAGTTTTGTTTTTAAGTAAAAAAAAATAAAATGTTACATCATTTATAGAATGTCAAAATGCATTCTTTATTATATGTAATCTCTTACACATATGCCCTGAGGTAAGACGTATGCTTTTGGGAGAAGCACAAATGCCAGTTACTTATTCTGCTCCCTATCATCCACTTGTACTTTAAACCACTTGAGAAAAAAAAGCGTAACCTCATATTTACAGAGTTCTTTACCATTATAGTTACACTTTTCAATGTGATCAAAGCAAACTAGTGTTATGTGAATGGGTGTTGATCAGTGTTAATGTTGCTTGATCATTGACTAGCTAGCATTTACCAACATTTACAGCCTTAAACAGTTATAAGACCTCTTTTTTTTTCCTTTGTGTGAGAAGGTTGCGCATAGTTCCCTGAAATCTTTTGTATCGATCTTGTGGAATCATGTCTGTTAATAAGATACGATGACCTATAGGAAATACTAATCCATGAATACTAACTTCCTAAGCACTTCTATTCTCATTTCACACTGAAACTCGGTTCTATCGTCAACAACAAATTCTTTATGATCACTTTCTTAACGATATCAGAATATGAAAACTTTATTCTATGCTCAGGAGAAATTACCTGGTTCCCACTAATCCTTCCCGTTGTTATATGCCTTTATGGTGCGGCATCTGTTCGATCTTCAATTAGTTACTTGTTCATGTGCTTCGGTATTTCATAGAAAGCGAATTCAGGTTCACTCTCTGTATGGCTACGGGAACGGACTTTTGTGCAGGATAGTACGTGTTTTTAAGGAAACAGTTCAGTTGACTCAAAAGAGTTTTTGGCAGTTCAGTCTATTGTTCAAACCGAAGTTTTATTTCATATTATCTTCTTGCCCATAATGGACGAATACGGATGTGTCAAATCCCAGAAAGGTAAAGACAAACTATCCTCCTTTAGGGAGAACACCCACCGACACCAACTATCCCGAGACCAGAATCATGACTTCAGGTGTAGGACAAAATTGGTTGTGGTTCTGTAGCCCTTCGAGGAGTGCCACTTTTCAATGCACATGGTGGCTGGCTATCTGAGGGAAAGGGACATAATCATGCACCGCTTGCAAGGAGGAAGGAGTTAATACAAGTAACTGATGAACTGAAAGTTCAGGCCAGAGCTACAAGTTCTGTTTTTATGTTGCTGCCTGAGAAAACAACACAACCATATTCATCAATGCCAGAACACTTGATCTCAGTTGCAGAAGGAAAAGGAATTCAGTTAAAATCCAAATCCATCGTAGTAGACACATAAAGATGATGAGAATTTACCCCTAAGCGTACGACAGCTGGCTGCTCTCGCATTTGTACACCCTGATGAAATCCGCGATGCCAATTTAGATCTCTCAAATGACATTCCAGTTGAAGCTGAACCAGTTTATAAATATTTCGGCGATACCCAAATGCTAGGTAGACTCATCATTTCACAAAGTAGAGGAAAACCACGACAAAACCAAGTACGTCATCTTCCACGATTTGAACCAAATGTGTGGAGCGTTTCTCACCTGCAAGCAGACAATCTCCCAAGGACAAATGATTCTGTAGAGGCATGGCACAGGAGATCTGAAACAGTCGTCGAACGATACCATATGGGAGTATACTCAATGATCAGGGAGTTTATAAAGACAAAGGAAGGTCATCATCACACAGACCAGGAAATACAGCGTTTAACTTCAGGGACTTATTCGAGGAATAAGAGAGAGCAAATCCAAAGAGAAAACAGGCTTCCAACAGTTTAAGTAGAAAGGGAGCTGTCTCTTCCAATGTTCATATAAGAGGAATTGCTCATAATTTACATTTTGGTTCGTGCAATATGCATCACAATGAACATGAAGTTTACGACTGATAAAAATGATGTTTTCTTTTCAAGTTATTTTATGTTTTCTTATTCAATTGCAATTCAATTTAGCAATAAAGGTTTTAAGTCTTTTTAGTCAGTCTTTTTAAAACATGTTGTGTCACTCTTCTGATATGTCACGCTTTTGTTTAATATTTTTGTCACTCTTTCGATATGTCAATTTTCAAGGGATCATATATATTTATATATATATATATATATATATATATATATATATATATATATATATATATATATATATATATATATATATAGCTATATATATACAGCAAGCTACAAATGTCCTTTAATATCCAATTCACTCTGCCTAGGAATTAATGTATTTTTATATATGCTAACCGAAGGGCAATTTTTTTTTTAGTTGATAATAATTTCGTCCTCTTGCGGGTTCGAACCAGCGCTCAGCGGACAGCGAATTGGATATTAAAGGACATTTGCAGCTTGGTGTATGCATATCAACCATGGTGATGTGATAAAACTTTATCATATATATATATATATATATATATATATATATATATATATATATATATATATATATATATATATATATATATATATATATATATATATATATAAATATACATATAGCATACTGGGAAATGATACTTAATTCCCATAATAATGATGCAGAAAATACTTTACTCTTTCTGTTGTAAAAAAAAACTTCACGGAATTCGAAGCCATAAATTATAATCTGAAGTAAATTCCCGTAATTCCAGATTACTCAATGGTATAAATTAGGCTGCGTGGTTAAAAGAGATTCTGAAATTACCAGCTGCTTTAGATTTGTCAGCCAAGATGAATTCCAAATGAATTTTATACGACAGAGTAAAATTTTCCTTCTCCCACTGCTGGTCTTGATTATAAAACTCTCAGGAGAAACAAGACTGCAATGCATTTCTGCTGAATGTAATCAAGGCTTAAATCAAGGAAAAGCAGAAAGGTTTCCTTCGTAATGCAAAGCTCATTTCAGGATAAGAGGGTCTCAGGTAAGCAAACTTGGAACAGCAAACTTGGCAGGTATTATGCCAAAACTTTCGTCAAATGACTCGCCTAACTTACACAACTCGACCAGAGTCTTGCAGTTACCCCTAACGCTCTACATCCGTTTTCTTCGAACAAATGGGCTTTTTAGCCTACCAACGACACGGAACAAGGCGCACGACATACTTAGGAGAAAGACAAAATAATTACAAAAAATCGATAACTAACATTCATTTACTATATAATTTCCTAAGAGCATCGAGAGTTGGATGCACTATATTTACCCAACATGATCGACGCAGGAAGAGGCTGGATAGCTTCCCAGTAGCTTGGGTAACTTGGAAATAATAATGTTTACAGCCACAGACTGCAAGATAAGGCAACTCAAGTTGCAGCTATCAAGACAACGTTCTGTTTCTAATTTGAACACAGTTTTTTTGTTACCGTGCGTTGACATTTCGTCGTATGTGCGCGCACACAAACAGAAACACAAACACAAATATAAATATGTGTGTGTGTGTGTGTGTGTGTGTGTGCATATGAGCCAATTGTCCTCAAAATGAACGGCTCCAGAGAAAAGGCAACACAACAGTAGGTGATTCCACTTTGTGCCGATAACTTGGATAGCACCCGCTTGCTTCAGACACCTACGCAGAAGTCTACATGTATACAGAAACCTCATAAGCAGCCTTTTGAATTCCCTGCCTGTCTTGGATATAAAGGATATTAATTTTCAATTTCTTATTCAAACCACCTTTCCAGTACTTTCTGTGCCTTCCTCTCTCTCTGTCTCCTAACACCTCTGAATGGTACTATGTATTTTCAATAACTCTTTTCATTACACTCTTTCTACATGACAAAACTACGTTGAAATATTCTGAACAATTCTTGAATCTAAACTAACCTCTTCTCCGTGTCACCAGATTCCTCACCTTGCTAATCTGAATATCTTTAAAATTTTTCTTTCATTTGTACCGAGGGCACACGTCGTCTCCATAAAGGAAAAGTAATTCAACATTTCCTTCACACATTTCAACCTACGCTTCCACAGACACTTCAGTCCCCTTACTAATCTTATGGTGACTCACCTCTTATATAATAATCCGACCATCTCATTATGTTCCTGACAACATCCATATTAACATTCAGGGCTCAATACTCCTGGTTTCCATTCGCTTTCATTACCACACACTTGCAAACATCTGCTTCCATGTCCCTCCTTTTGCAAACAATTTAAAAGTCTTCGACCAGATCTTTTACTTTCAATTTAAAACTCTTCGACTAGATCTTTTACTTTTATTTTACTGTTGCTAAACAATGGGTGCTGTACCATCTTTCAACGCCAACCAATTCAGACCCCATTCATGACGAATTTTCTAGTCTCACATATTTGGACAAACACTGCAAATCTTACCTCCCATTTTACACATTATTCTGTACATAATTTTATTGAATACTAGCTGTACCCGGCCACGCGTTGCTGTGGCTCAGTCTGGTTAAATGGAAAAGAAAGAAAAGAGAAAGCTCCTTTCTTTTATTCTCTCTTCAACCATCACTGTCTCTTTCGCTCTTCATCCTCACTAATACCAACTCTCTCTCTCTATCTCTCTCTCTCTCTCTCTCTCCTCCCAAACAACCTCTCTTCTCTGTCTTTGTCTCTCTCTCTCTCACTCACTTTTTCCATCTTTCTCCTGCCTAACACCCCCTCACTCCTTTATTTTTTGCTCTAACTGGCTACACCACTTCTCTCTCTCGCTCTCTCCTTTTTCTCTCTTCTCTTAATCTCACCAAACTGGTCCTCCCCTTTCTCTTCTCTGTCTCTACCGGGCTCTCTCTTTCTCTCTCTCTCTCTAACCGTCCGTCTTTTTTCCTCTTTCTTCTCCGTAACACCCCTCTACTCTCTCTCACTTCCTCTCCCTCTCATTCTCTCTCTGTCAACCCACATCTCAAACTCCACCCTCTTTGATGTCATTGAAGTTTACCCTATAGTATTCTTTTCCTAATGATAATTCATATGCAAAAATTATGTATGACAAATTTGTAAGGTAACTAAGTCTACGGGCACAAACAGCCCCGTTTCACGGGCAGATCCAGCTCCGTTTCAGGGAATCCCTTCTCACCCCCACCCCCTTCGGAGAGGGGGGGGGGGAGGTGGGATGAAACCCCCATTATAAAAACACACGTGTATTCGAAAGCAATGTTGTGTCAAAATTTCAATGCAATCGGTGAGGAACTTCGGAGATTTAAGATCTTGAACAAACGAACATTTACATTTTTATTTATATAGATTTTTGCAAACGTAATATAGACTTTCACACCAAACTGGTCACTTTTCAACCTAACCTTATAGTAACCTTTAATACTTGACTCTCATATTGTTATTATTATTGTTAAGAAATTCACAATTCCGTGAAAACAAATTGTTTAAAAAATATCCACAATTATATATATAAATATATTTCTATGTAAAAATATAAAACAAAGACTTTCGAACACCTGAACGGTGTTCCTCATCAGTGTGACGTTAAAATGTGACATTTTAACGTCACACTGATGAGGAACGCCGTTCAAGTGTTCGAAAGTCTTTGTTTTATATTTTTACATAGAAATATATTTATATATATAATTGTGGTTATTATTATCATTATTATTACAGCAGATGAAACCTATCCACATGGAAGAAGCACACCAAAGGGGTCATAGACTTGAAATTCAAGCGTCCAAAGAATGTTGGTTTCAGCCTCCCACAGCTGACCCCGCACTGCAGCAGTAGCTGATCAGGATACAGAGCCTGTGATATGTCATCGCCCTGGGGGATGATACCACGACACTAACCACTATAACCTCTTCCTCGTCCAGTATTCAGCCTCAGCCACACTATCACCACTGTACAGCAGCATTTCTCCTGTGATTCAAGCAAGTAGCTACTGTGTTTTCCCAATCTTAAACGTCTCCACTGTGTTCCGTGTCCTCAACATTCTTTTTCACAAGTATTCTGAAACTGACATTAAACCTTTCCAATCCAAATTCCAGAAATCTTTGAAATATTCGATCTACTGACCCAAAATGCAACACTCCAGAGAAAATATAACCCTTTACATCTTTTGTTCTGGATGCCATCTGTTCATTAGTCTATTATTTCTGTATTTAGGCTACTTTCCAGAAGAGCAGCTTTTATCCACCCCATTCATCTTGAGTTGAGTTGAGTAGAATACAGAATTTAGGCCAAAGGCCAATCACTGGGACCTATGAGGCCATTCAGCGCTGAAATGGAAATTAACAGTAAAAGGTCTGAAAGGTGTAATAGGAGGACAACCTCATAGAAGCTGCTCTATGAATCAAGTGTTAGGGGAGGATGGAAAGTAAGATGAAGAAAGAGAATATGAAAGGAGATACAGTAAAAGGAACGAAAGTGGTTGCAGCTAGGGGGCCGAAGGCACGTTGCAAAGAACCTTAAATTGTACAGTGCATTGCACGAGGTCCACTGACGGCACTACCCCCCTACGGAATCCCCATTCATCTTGTTCTTGATGTGCCATCTACTTTTATTATTTGCCCGTATTTTCTCTCATGCGTTGTCTTCTTGATTAAGCTCTCTATCATCCATTTCTGCCTCCACATGCTCTTCTTTTTTGCTATGCAACAGCACCTCAAATTCATTTTTCACTGACTAAACCTTCCATTTCCTCATGCAATATACTCTTCCCAGCTGCCTTGACCCTCAAACATTCCCAGTTGGCCCTGGGAACATGTCACTGAATTTTACAACTTCTCACCCTCTCACTTAAGCTCCGTCGTTACCCTGGTAGACATTTGTCTCACTTGTAAACATTTACTGCAACATTTTCACCCATTCCTCCCCAATCCAACAGTATATCTATAAGCTTTGCTTCGTCCATTACGTCTACCAGTGTATAAGTAACCCAAATCATATCAGATTCATTGACGATCAATTCGCAAGTCGTTCTAAGTTCTCCGAAAAAAAAAACCATTTTAACTTTTATTGACAGAAAACAAGGGTGATAGGCGCCATCTCTTCCAAGGTGTAAAAACAGTCATTATCCAACCTCTTTAAACAATTTTCTATAAGGATCCCAAGAATGTTGTTTAAATTATGAATGCACCTCACGAAGACCACACCACGAGATGAATTCTTTTGGTTACGTTTGAAAAGACAGCAGATTTGGTGACAACACCACTCAGTATGGAATTAAGAAGGAAATGAATAAATTTGTATTGATCCCACAGAATGAACATATATAAATAGAGGATTATACTACAATTCACTAGCAATTTTACCCTAAGCTAAATAGACACAAAATAGAAAAAGCAGTGAGTCACTGTAGATAAACCTCATCATTTACAATGTGCCGGAAAAAAACATTGTCCTTTATAATGAAAATGGATGATGCCGCAAGGCTGGAAAACAAATTTGCAGCCAAGTCTACTAATTCAGTTGCAGGAGGGAGCTCTGTGTATTTCTTTTATAAAACTACATCGGACTAACTAGGACGTTCGTAAAAATAAGTTCTTCCTCAATGACATTGCTTTCAGACTGTTATTTTTGCCTCCTCCCACCTACCTACCTATCTACCTATCTACCTATCCTACCTACCTACCTACCTACCTACCTACCTAGCTCTTTCATTCGTTCTTTGCCTAATTTTCTTATTGCATTGAAAAGCCAATTCCTTGGCCGCCTCTAACGAGTCTCGCTCTGCCAATCTGTGGCGCCATTTAAACTAATGTATAACACTAATAATAATACCTCTACTACACTAGTGAAGACCTAAAATTCAAAGAATATTAACACTTGAAAAATTCACCATTAACAATGCTCTAAAAAAAATCTTACTGGGAAATAAAAGTAAAAAAAAAAAAACCTCTATCATTTCTTGGCGTTAAAGAGACGGAACTGTTAAGGGAGCAGTGGTGGTGGCTTGCTGGGTCAAAGTCTGAAGAATCCCTTGAACAGAGATTGAATCTGTTTCACTAAAAGTTGAGGAGCATCACTCAGATCGCAGAGACAAACAGAGCTAAAGATGATGAGATGTCTGTCCGCTGGCATAAAAAAAAAAAACTAAAAAAAAGTAAGGAACACCCAATCACAAAAATCTGTTTCTTGAATGTAGATAGGCAGTAGTCCTTCAAAGCACGGGACTTGAATGGTCTTTGATGGACTAAGCAGTTTACCACCACTACTACCATATTGGATATGGGGTGAGCGAGCCACAAAAATTAAAATGTTAATAGTTTGTTCCTATTTGCACATTTTTCTTTTAAATTTCTGCAAATGAAAAAAATACTTCTCTGTTGCTTCTAAAACTTGCACAATGTGTTTTCTTTCTGTAACTTGAAAAAATACTCCTCGGTTGCTTCTAAAACTTCCACATTTTTTTTTATAACTGCAGCTGGAAAAATACTTCTTTGTTGCTACCCAAACTCCGCACTGCAGGAAAGGATAATAAGTATGTAGAGAAAGGTACAGGAAATTCATGTCTTTATCCAAAAGAAATGGACTAAAACTACTGGTAATAAAAAATATCATGCTTCCACAAACCCAGAAAAAACTTATATATATAAAAAGTTGAAATAAATCTCAAAGCATGAGAGTGATTGAATCAGCTTGGAAATGTGACGAACATGGCAGTAAGGAAGCAGGACACTTTGGATACAAAACGCTTATCTATGCAGCTGTGGATGTTTACCCTTGAAGTGAATGGAAAGATGGGGAAAACAGTCGATACGTAAACCTCTCTCGGCACATTTCTGACATAGGTAAATCACTCAGAGAGAGAGAGAGAGAGAGAGAGAGAGAGAGAGAGAGATTGTCTACTGAACGCCAGGGATCTGGAAGAGCGAGGTCAAAACCGTATCCTTTTAAGGATTCTGAATACCGGAGTATATAAATGACCCCCGACTCGGGCCATCACTGGAAATGGAGTCATAGAAAGAAATGTCTTATTTCATTTTTCGTCGTTATTTTTCCATCGCTTTAATGTAGATGTCGGCGTCAACTGTGGAGTTATGTGATGATGTTCTCGAAAAATATGGTAATCATTTCTCTACGTTTCGCTGTGTGTGTGTGTGCAAATGATTTTATGAATGTGTGTGCATGTATTTATAAACGAGCGCGCACACACTGCACAGCAGAATTGATATCAACTTATAAATCTCTTGTTCGGGGAAGAATACCTCACGTATATATATATATATATATATATATATATATATATATATATATATATATATATATATATATATATATATATTTTTAGGGTGGAATTATGACGCTGTATCTCCAAACACTATATAATGTATATACGAGCTTTGTGGTGAGCACTACGCAACCTGGAACACGGCGTTGTTGTCTCCCTTACCATCCCGTTCCCCATACCTACCGCGGCCCCACCCGGGAGGACAAACCGATTTGTAGGGGTGGGTGGCTGTGTCATGTCGCCTCCCCTACTGTCATCCAGGGAAGGACAAGCAAGATCCATTCCTATTTTACTATTACAGGATATATATAATATACGTGTATATATATATATATATATATATATATAAATCTATATGTATATATAGTATATATATATATATATATATATATAGATATATATATTATAATATATATATATATATATATATATATATAAAGGTTTTTTGCCACGAAGGAAAAAAAATGAAAAAACGAGTTTTTTTAATTTTTTCCTTCGTGGCAAAAAACCTTTATTTATACATAGCATCACGTTTTATATACTTCGTGATCAAGTTATTCATATATATGTATATATATATATATATATATATATATATATATATATATATATATATATATATATATATTTCCTTTCTCGCCCGTCAAAAACATTTTAGACACTCCCCATTGTCACCGAATACTCCTCGTAGTGAGTAACAATATAGTGCCATTGCATTTTGGTATAGATATCTGGTTTACGTCTCAATTTCTCCCCGAAGAAAGGAATTTTTATACGATGTCAGTTATAAACTCTCATTCTAAAGAGAGACACTAACGTAAAATTTGGCCAGATGGGAAGACATCGGCCAAGTAATTCAATTTGCGTCTTCGCCGGGTTTTCAATTTTCATATTCTCCCCTGCTGCCGCTGGTATAGTGGCAAGTGTCATGGCATAGCACTTAGATGTCGCGGGTTCGCGTCTCCTCCAGGGCGATGAAAAATCACTGGCTCCGTATTATGACCAGTTACTGCTGCAGTGTGGGGTCTGTGGTGGGAGGGTGAAACCAACGTTCTTTGGAAGCTTGAATTTCAAATCAATGGCCCCTGTGTGCTTGTGATTAGGTTTCACCTACTGAAATGATAAAATAACAATAATAGTGCAACCAAAGAAGGTACCTTAAGGTTGGTCCACAAGTACTGCATTTTCTCTTCCTGTCATCATTCCGATCGAGTGACAACAAAAATGATGCTCTGATTCCAACTCATTTTCTTTCCAGTGATCGAACGGATGTCGGGCCTATGTCAATGGGAGGCAGACATCACATCAACTTATGCAACATCCTTCACCTGGCAGTCATTGGAAGCCTCTGCCATGTTGAGACTGCCACAATAATCATGACTTTGCCTCGTCCCTATGGAAAGAGACCGAGGTCGAGATGATTACGATCCGCGAAACTGCACACTCCCGTAACTACCTTAACAGAGAGGATGAAAATTCCCAGAAACGAAGATAGACAGTAAATAGAGTTTCGTGGGTTGTCCTGATGAAGACTGCTATGACTTGCCTACAGGTGTGTCGCAGTGGTACTACCTGTATTCCAGCTGCAGTAGTAGGCGTGGTTAAAGAAAATCACCTTCCTTTGTTTCTTGAATATGACACACGATGGCTGTACATGGAATGCCTTTGCCATTTTTTGACAAATGCCTGCCATGAAACCCTGATTATTCCTCAATTATATAATTTCAAAAGGTCCCAGATGTCAAATTTGTCATTGCAAAAAAAAATTAATTTGCGTGCAGGATTAGTCTAGATTTCTATAGCCTGTTCTTTGATTTGTCTGGATGCTAGCATAGTCCCTTAAGGTACACCGTCACGTCAACTTATAGAAAACGGACCTAAACTTAGCGAATTTCGTTACTTAACGGACTCGTCAACTTGTCATCAAAAACTACTTTTAAGGTTTTGGTGATATCCTTTTTCGTGTGTTAAAAGGTTCTAACTAGTGCACAGTATACTTACATAAAATAACTGTTGCTGCTGGACAAAATTTTATGCTTCTAATGTAACACAATTTTAGGCTTCTAAGGTAATTTTTTCTAAGTGAGAGTAACACGTGTTTATTAATAACTAGGTTCTAAGATATTCAGGGAAATTATGGTTAATAAACGGTCAATTAGTGCATAAATGAACTCTACCGGTATTTCAAAACAATCACACTACTGCAAATCACTGTTAATGAAGTCTATAACAAAAAGTTTTTACATGAATTTTACCAATATATTTTGTTCGTTGTTTGAAAATGTGGTTGGAAATTCTAACAGTATCAATTAGCTAAAGTTAAATAATATAGTTGTGTCAAAAACAATGATAATTTTGATAAAATTATTTCGCTTTATTCAGTAATATAGCACGTATTATTATCATCCTATCTTGCAAAATATAAAACTTGCGATCACGCGCCATTTGCATTCTGGCAATATTTACATTCTCAAAATTATTAACTGACCGAGTTTAACCAGCATAATTCTTATTCGTTGCTAAAAGAAGCATAATTTCGAGATACTTTCTATTTATGTAATTAATTAATGAAGCTTGGTTTAAAAACGCAGCTTAACTTTATATATAGAGGAAAATTTTAGCTGGAGTAAAACTGTGATTTCGTCTGTTTCGGAAGTCGTTTTCGCTTTGTCCGATACAAGTCTGCAGAACCTCCACTGTGACTTTACCCGTTTCTTCAGTGGCAGTTAAAGATGCAGCTTTAGCGATAGACTTTCTTGAGGGCTTTTCCTCGTCGAGTGTAGGATGAATAGAAATGAGTTCATTCATTTTATCTGTACTAACGGAACTCACCATTGAAATTAGCAAGTTTCTTAATTAACAGGTCGACAACTGCATTGCAACTCTAGTAAAAGCATCTAGGTTGCGGTAACCAACATCGGCAAACAGCTGTTTCTCGATTCACTTGTTTATGGTTTGATGAGCGGCGGTCATTAGAATAGTAATTCACTGTTATTTATAAGAAAGAGTAACGAATTATTAGATTAGGTAATAATTTTGGTAAGCCAGGCTTCATGTATGACGATTCGCATTTAGCCAGTTTGCGCATGTATGCATATAATACCTACACTACCAATTACTGGGTGTTAGCCTCCAGCCTCTCTCTTACTTTTATTTTTTATAAAAAAAATAGTTTACACACACACACACACAGAAGCAAATGCACGGTAAGACGTAGTTTATCTTGACGCCACGCATTTGTTATGTACACATACACACACACACAAACTGAAAAATACGCCAGATTGCATTACTGCATTAGGCACAATGATTGATTGATTGTGAGTTATCTGGCGTCGTCACTGACGCCGGCATTAGGCACAATACTGTGCTGCATTGAATGAAAATAAAATACTAGTGTGCGAGAGAGAGAGAGAGAGAGAGAGAAGCTAGTGGTGTCTTGCAATTCTAAAACAAAGACGTCTGTGATATCTTCATATTGCGATTTTTTTTTATATTTTACATATCCTGTATAAAAATACTACGTCAGAGAGAGAGAGAGAGAGAGAGAGAGAGAGAGAGAGAGAGAGGAACGGAAGCTCGTTGTCTTGCTATTTATGCTAAAACAAAGATGTCTGTGATAGGTACCTTTATATTGCGATTTTTTTAAATTTTACATATCCTCTATCATACCCACTAAGTAGGTAGAATAAGTTGGTAGAACTATAATAATCGGCTATGCTCTTCCAAAGTCAAGTTGTCCAGTACTGTATTACACGAATTATGGAAGCAATTCATTTCGCAGATATAAATCTGAAATTGAATAAGAGAACCTAAAAATTCTAGATTGAGTGAAAATATCAAACTATTATTTGCGGTAGGCTATTAATGATTTCCTAAGATATTTCTGTTCACTAGAAACCAAGCGAGTTGCTCAGAGGTGCAATATTGTATTGAGTAACACTGCAATAACAGTAAGTACGTGATTTTCTATTATCGTTGGTTTTCTGCTGATTAATTGGTTACTGATGTCAACATATGTCTCATCTCTATCATTAATTTCCGTAAGTGGAAATTCTTCTTATTCAGATATGCAATGACTCAAGGTTATGAAAGATCCAACCAAAATGTCAAATGTTTTTGGAGTTTGGCATTGCCTGTGACATATGTATCATTTATTCAATATAAATTTGCATGCATGTTGAAAGATATCACAAGGTTCATTCGAGCTAATGTACCTTAGTTGTCCCTTATAAGCAGTATACATAATAATATAAGATTATTGGCATCTATTGTCTGTTGTACATAAGAAGCAGTGCACATGTTCAGTCATGCATGATTGCACAGGCAAAGCAAAAACAGATGAACTGAGAGTACTTATCACCGGTGTGATGGAATAACGTTTTCAAAAGACAAAAACAAATAAAAACCACACCTGTGAGAAATAAAATGTGAAACTGGAGGTCCGAAAATGTACTTCAATCTCTTAGTCGGGAGGGATGGCAAAACACCTCTGGCCACACATAAACAAAAGAGGTCTGCAAGCGTCTCATTATTTTGAGACATTATCTGAGGGATTATAAGCAAAGCCTTGATTTAATAGAAATAAAATACTTCTAAGTTCTTGAAACTAGGAGGATGTTACCCTTTGCATTGACTGGACCTAGTGCCGAAATAATTTGACGTACTTAACAGTTTTCATCCACTTCCCTACACTACTGCTTGGGTTTAATAATGTTTTAATGTTTAGTAGTACTACAGAGCAAATGAAGTAAACAATGTGTTTCCTACTGGAGTTTGGATGATCTGAAACATTATATAGGAGAATACACACACACACACACACGTATATATATATGTGTGTGTGTGTGTGTAATTTTTTTAAAAATTGGTGGAGCAAAGTCTAGATCTCACCGCGCACCGTATATTGGGAGCAATCAGCCACCAATGGAGGCGCAGTGGTCGAGTGGTGCAGTGATCTGTTCAAGTTCAGGCAGTGCTCTCTGCCTGCCGCCCACCATTCCACCCAGCTGTAGGTAAGTACTGATATCTGCTGGGACCAAAATTCTGGCGTGGGGCGGGTAACCCTTCAGGGTTGCTGAGACACAGGAAGACTTCTGGCACCCCTTACTCCAAAAGGAAAATAGATTTTTTGGAGAGTATTCCTTCATACATACAGATGTGGTGTGTGTGTGTGTGTGTGTGTATGTGTATGTATATATATATATATATGTGTGGGGTGTGTGTGTGTGTGTGTGTGTGTGTGTGTCTTTCTGTATTAAAGAGAATACTAATTCTTTTCTAGGTTTTTTAGCTTATTCGCTAAACTTATATTGTTTATCTAAATATAACTACCTATTATTTTATTGTGTAAGGCTAAGCTATATATATATATATATATATATATATATATATATATATATATACAATATATATATATTATATATATATATATATATATATATATATATATATATATATATATATATATATATATATATATATACTATATATATATATATATATATATATATATATACATATATATATATATATATATACTATATATATATAATATATACTATATATATATATATATAAAATTAAAGAAATTAATAATGTCTGGAATATTATCACGTCTTCTGCTATCCTGTTCCTCCTTACGCGCGCAGCGCGGCACACACACACACACACACATATATATATATATATAGATATATAATATTATATATATATATATATATTTATATATATATATATATATATATATATATATATATATATATATATATATATATACATTGTTAGGTAATTTATGTTTTAAACTGCCTCCGTTAAAGTTGTTCGCCTGCTCTCTGGTATTTTGAGAGTTGTTAACTTGTATTTTATTTGGGAAGGTGAGGAGCTCATCAGTCCAGTTCTCTGAGGAGAACTAAGCAGCAGTCCAGCTTCGAGTATCACCTTGCTGATGGTGGTGGTGTTAGCAGCAGAGGTTGTACGCCAGTGAGGATGGTTTTGGCGATGCTAATCAGTGGACAGCGAAGGAGTACCTTCATCTAGTTCGTGAGGAGATGGTATCGGCATGGAAGTGGGCGATGGTGGCACCTGAAGGTTTGGTTCCTGGGGTGAAGTGGGAGACTCTCATGTGTAGTCCCCAGTTTTTTCAGAAGAAGGTGTTTCTTCCGAGGCAGATGAGGAACTGTAGTCGTTAGGGACGTGTCGGTAGTCGTCCTCGTGGATCCTTGAGTGTCTATTTCTCTGTGCCGTGAGAAAGAATCTTCTGGTGATTTGTATAGTTTAATATGACTAGGTTATCTGCTGTTTTAGAATTGTAATGGTTCTGGAGCGAGTATGACTCCTGGCATTTATTGCTATAATTTCCTCTAATATTATTTATTTTAATTATCTGCTGTTGTTTACAGTATTTGTACTGTGAAAATTGTTTAGTTTATTTTTTTGCCATTTATTGCAGGTATTGGTATTCACTATTTTTATTCCTGATGCACAATGATTATGCCTTTAATATGGATGTGAAAATTTTGTTTTCTGAAGGTTATTTTGTCATCTTATTTATGTAAAATTAATTTTACCTTTTGCTGCTGTGAAAGTTTGCAAATTAAGATTATGCTCGTGAATTATGATAATGATTGTTTTGTGTTTTGACGTGGTGTCTGAAACCTGTACTCATTTGTAAGATATTTGTAAATAATAAATCAGGTTAAAGTTTTTTTAGTATTTTCTTTGGCACCCTTCTTGAGATTGTCGCAGCCTCTTTCAGTCCACTCCTAGTCCCCAATACTAAAGATTTAATCATTTTAAAGGACCTGACGGCCCCACAGAAGAGGGATAATATATATATATATATATATATATATATATATATATATATATATATATATATATATATATATATATATATATATATATATATATATATATATATATATATATATATATATATATATATATATATATATAATATATATAGAAGAATCACAGGGGTAGCAGACCCGACCAACATTCAGGTTGAAGAGGTAAAAGCATGTCTTTCACAAGTATCGTTTATTACACCGGACGTTTCACCTCACATGATGCATCCTCAAGGCTGGAAATTATATATTAAGAATAATAAAATCATCACTCACTCATAAAAAATCTAAAAAAGCACAACAGATATTTGACATTTACAAATACAAATTAAAACGAGAACTTGAAAGGATCACCTACCAGGTAAGAGTTAAAAAGTGTATTTGTAAATGTCAAATATCTGTTGTGCTTTTTTAGATTTTTTATGAGTGAGTGATTGATTTTATTATTAATATATAATTTCCAGCCAGAGGATGCATTCATGTGCATGTGAAACGTCGGTGTAATAAACGATACTTGGATGAAAACACTGCCTTTACCTCTTCAACCTGGATATATATATATATATATATATATATATATATATATATATATAATATATATATATATATATATATATATATATAATATATAATATATATATATATATATATATATATATATATATATATATATATTATAAAAAAAGCTGTTTCTTCTAGGATATGTCCACCAAATATCTTTTGGCATAAGGTGCAGCCTCCTCCTCCTAATAAGCCTCGTGGATAATACCACCTCGCAATTCAAGGCAAGACTTTGACAGGTGCAGTTTTGCTGAATACAAAGCAGGATACAGTCATCTTCTACTTTTGTACGAGCCCTAACTAAGCTTATCATCTCCTTCCTTTCCTTTATTCAAAAGAATCACCCTAGGAAATCGACTTTATGCAGGAGGATTTGAAAACGATATGATGTTTCTGTACTTTTGTTTAATCCTTTCTTGCATGCGGTACAAGTGCTTTTGACATTTCCAATGCTGCGTAAACTTTGTAAACTCTCTTCTCTTCACAGTTTTTCTCTGCATTTAATTGCAATCTTCAACTCATACTGCTGCAAATCATACCATAATTTCTATTCCATGATCCTCTTATTTCTATAATCTCTAGACTTTAATACCGGCAGAATGTAAAAGTTTCATTATATTCAAATGCTTCTGTAATCCAACATGGACTTTTCAAGAGTTCATCATTTATTTTTAAACATCCAATCTTGATATTGAAATGTTTGATTTTAACTACAGTACGCATTTCTTTTCTCTGCTTCTGTCCAATTCGCCTGCCTTATTTTGTTGATCTCACCATGACTATTATTCTCTCATTTCGCGAGGGTGTATTTCATCTCAATACTAATAGCGCCTCAGACACATGATCGGTTTGGTCTTGGCCTGCCACTTCAGTGGTCACCAGTTCGATTCTCGGGCATTCCATTGAGGTGTGAGAGATGTGTATTTCTGGTGATAAAAGGTTCATTCTCGACGTGGTTCGGAAGTCACGTAAAGCCGTTGGTCCCGTTGCTGAATAACCACTGGTTCCATGCAACGTAAAAACACCATAAAATAAACAAACAAACAAACAAACAAACAAATCTCAATACTAATCACCAGGGCTGGAGCACGAAAATTAGAGAACTACATTTTTCCAATGCTATACAGCAAAGCAAAGGGAGAAAAGCGAGTTTAAATCTACTTCCAACGAAGGAAAATGATGAGGAGTGCAAGGAGAGTTAACCTGATGGCTATCTATAACACGAACTACTAACGACGGCGATTTATCGAATGAAATCAAACTATGAAAACTGGAAAGTTGCCAAAACTCGACAGGTATTCTGACGACTTTCCTAATTTCAATTACAATTAATTACTGGGAAGAGAATTTACTCTTCTATTTGTAATACTCTTCCAAGAAATTTATTGTAATTACTGGGAAGAGAATTCACTATTCTATTTGTAAGTGATGAAGAGAATCACAATTGATTACTGGGAGGAGAATTCACTTTTCTATTTGTAATTCTAATTAATTATTGGGAAGAGAATCACAAATAGAATTCACTATTCTATTTGAAACTCTCTTCCAAGTAATTACTATTAATTACTGGGAAGAGAATTACGAATAGAATTCACTCTTCCCAGTAATTAACTGTAATTGAAGTGAGGAAAGTCAACAGGTATTCCGGCGATTTTCCTCACTTCAATTACAATGAATTACTGTGGAAGAGAATTACAAATAGAATATAGAATTAAGGACAAAGGGTGGGGACCTATGAGGTCATTCAGCGCCGATACGGAAATTACAACAGAATCGGTTGCTAGACAACAGAGAGAGAGAGAGAGAGAGAGAGAGAGAGAGAGAGAGAGAGAGAGAGAGAATGATTTTAGGGTTTTACAACTTAATATAAAAAAATTTAACGAGAGAGATTGATTGATTTATGGTTATTAAAACTGGCGCCGCAACTTAGGTTAAATTGATACCTTTATGAAACCAGATGAAAACCATATATATATATATATATATATATATATATATATATATATATATATATATATATATATATATATATATATATATATATATATATATATATATATATATATATATATATATACTATATATATATGTATGTATATATATATATATATATATATATATATATATATATATATATATATATATAGATATATATATATATATATATATATACTATATATATATATATATATATGTGTATATATATAATATCCACCGCAGTAGCACAGTGGTAAGGTTCTCTCCTACCAGTCGAGAAGACTGCGTTTCAATTTTTGGGCTCACTGGTGGCTTGGATGGCGCCATTGCATAAACCCACCAACTTGACGGTCTGAAAAACTGGAGAGAGTGAGTAGGAGAATAGGTACCAGCCTTCGAACTATGTGGTTATACAGTGGGCCTAGCGACACACTGGCCATGTCTTAGGCATCGGGATCTTCCCCCACTGGCTGTTAGCCAAAGAAACCCGAAATCAGCGCTGGTCCCTATGAGCCTATACAGACCCAGGACTTCCATGTATATATGTATGCATGTATTTATATTTATATTCATATCTATAAATACATATATACTGTATATACAAACTACATACTACATATGGACATGATCTAAATTTTGCTCCGGAGTACCACCTCCCTAACTAATATATGTAGCAGCTCTATTTTACAACTGATTCACCCCGAGAATCATAACAAGGATAAAATGCCCATCCTTGTTATGTCCACAAGAGAGGAACCTATGTCTTAAATCTCCGAGGCTGGGACATTCGACTAGCAAACGTCTCACAGTCAATATAATCATTGCAAATGGATGGTTTTCACATGACGTTACGAACCCATAAGTGAGCCTTGTATGGCCAAGTCCTATCCAGCACAACATTGTTTCTAATCTCATTGGCATCTTGTCATATAGCTATATGACCAAGGAGAATCTGATGACGTATACTGCGCACCTTCTGGTTTGACCAAAGAGGCTCCTAAAGGTTTTTCATTTTCTGACATACGAGAGGAATACATCCCTATATGGCAGTAGGCATCTCCTGGTTTCTGGAGAGGTGACTGTTGACTTGGCGAGTTACTCAGATTGCTCATTCCCAAGAACCGCAACATGGAAAGGCACCCAGCAAAAATTAACTCCTTTACCTATTCTTCACTCTCATTCACAACAGCCATTTCAATATCTTTAAAATCAGTGGGTGTAAAGAGTTAAAAGATCCTAAAGGTTGAAGAACACTTCTCAAGTCACAATTTATAGTAAAACTATCCGACTCATGGCTAAAATTTCTTTGAGGACATTCAAACCATATGCTGTTCTGCTGAAAAAATAAATGAAATAGATAATAATCTCCCACTTCTTTCTACATCAGGAAAGACAACTCCAAAGCTGACACCAGCATCTGACTGAACCACCAGTGGAAACTGCAATGAAGTTATCATGTTGGGAGGACAGTCTAAAAATATGACAATTTTTTTTTTTGACATTTCTGTTTTCGTCGAGTTAGAACATCTACATTTACCTCTGGATGGTTCCAGGGGGTGGGTGGCTAACCGAGTATCTAGCTGGTGAAGTTTCCATCCTTGGGATCTTTAACTAACTGATAACACACTTGACTCTAAGAAAATACTTCTGGTTATTGGGGTGATTTTCATGAAATTGTTAATGCCTTTCATTTCTGATACAAATACTGCTTAAGGACTTAGGGAGCCTCTGAAATCTAGACTATCTCTGAACCAGCGGATATTGGTAATGTAGATCCAGAGGTCCTCATCAGCATCCAAAAGCATGATCTCAGTGGGAGATGACTTGCAGGACATTCATTACTTTAAAGCATTTAAGCAGTGTGGAATCCAAGTCAGCTTGCTATCAAAAACCAACCTGAGGAACTTTGTTCCAGCAACACATGGGATCCTCTTCCCATGTAAGAACAGATCTGGATCAGGATAGAATCCTCTTATGCAGTAAAAGTGCATGGTTACCGTTTTACTAGCTGAAAACCTAAATCCATTCATCTCAGCCCACTTTACTATGTCATCCATGCAGAGCTGAAGGTGGTGTTCAACCACTACTATTAGTTATTACAAACGATATCGAAAGGTCTTCAAAATATAGAGAATAAGTTACATCTCGGCAAATTATTTTGGATACCTCATTGATTGCAAAGGTGGAAAAGATGACACTTGGAACACTGCTTTCTGGCATCCCTTCTTCTGGATTTAATATATCTGACATTGTTTCTCCAGTTTGAAACTGAAAAAGGCTATCAAAAAAAAGAGGCACATTGCCTCTCAGGTTACATTTAAACCAACACAGCAATTGTGGTGTGCATACTTCTAAAATCACACTGAGCGCATTCCAAGTACCATATCAAACGTGTATTCACTATTTTTTTCCATGATCTTACACAGACATGATGTCAGTGAAATGGGACGATGATTCCGTTTTGAAAGTGTTTTTCCCTGGTTTCACAAATGGCAGTAATTTTACATTCTTGAAAAATTTTATTAATAAGGCTTAATATGAAGACTTCTGTATTTTTTGGTGTGTGTAATCGTTAAGTATGTTGTCATCCAGTCCAGGAGCTGATTCACCACATTTACTAAAGGTTCATTCAGATTCCATCATAGTGAAAAGTACATTATATTGTTCGTTCCTTGATGTATTAAGATAAATTTCTACTTGTTCCATTAACCTTCTTTGAGCGAACTCATTTGTGACTAATCGGGACCTGCTATTTCACAAAGAAAGTCAGAGGTGATATTGAATTTAATGATGATATGAAAATTGTCCACGATTCCTTTCATGCTTTTTAATTTCCCCCCTAAAATGAGCTCTTGCTTTTTGAAAATCATTCTTGTAATATTCACATTTATGTCTGCAATACTTGGTGAAAGCTAACCTTATAATTAGATGTGTTTCCTAGTATTTACAAGTCCAATAAGGAACTAGTCAGCAGATAAATATGTCTGAAGTCCCAAGTATTGATTGAAGATCAGCAGAGAATATAACTGTTAAAAGAGTCAAAAGCATCACCTTCATACAAAAAGTCATCAACTGAGCCATCTTTTGGGCTGTGTTCCCGGAATGTTGCAATATCAGCTTTACCAATGTTTCATTTAGGTAACCTTGAACAGTACTCTCCAATTAAAGTCAATATGGCAGTCATCACTGCATATGAATAAGTCAGTTGCTGAAAATGGGACTGTCAGACCATGAAAATGTGTCGACTTCCCTATACTTAAGATTACCATATTTTCACTTTCTATGATGAAACAGACAAATTTCTCTTTGATTAGTGATAATACCACCCCAAAGACTATTTCTGCTATTCATATATCGCAGAAAAACAATGGGACATGATATCTGATGAATAAGGGATTTAAATTCATCAGTGGGGAAGCCTTCACTAAGTGGTAGAGCATACTGTATATTTTCTTTGTAAGTGGATCTGCACTATACTTGCAGTATAGACTCGATATTACTAATACATATAACTACACCCCCATAGCTTCCTATATCTGTTTTATAAGGGGAACAATAGGCTGTATGATCTTGCGGGCTTATACACATGATGGTCTGCAAAGAGACACTTCTGATATGAGGAACCTTAGTTCTTCACATTTAGTGCTTAATCCCTGATGGTTCCACTGAAAAAAAGTAATGAATTTACTTAGGTTTTGAGGCTCATAAACTGTAGCCAAATCATAAATGCTTTGACTTTACTGCCCTGTTTCTGTTTTTTATCTATGGCTGCCTTCTGTTTTAAGGCTGACTATGGTACTGTTTCGATGGAGGAGGAACCTGCCATAGATGGCAGAGCACCCCTAGATATCATGGGTGTTGGGCACCTTTGATGGTGTCTTTGTCAAGGAAATTTCAAGCTCAAGAGTAGACACAGTTGGTGCATCCTCTGAAGCATCAGGAGCACCAGTCAGAACTGGTGCAGGCTCCAGAGAGACAGAAGCACCAAATACAGCTAATGTGGCCTCCAAAGATGCATGAGTGCCTGCTGCAGCTGTTGCAGCCTCCAAAGGGGAGGACAAATCAGGTATAAATGGTACGGCCTCCAGAGAGGCAGGAGTGCCAGGCATATCTGGTACTGTGTCCGAAGAGGCAGGATTGCCAAAGACAACTGGCATTGCCTCTGAAGGGGCAGGAGCGCTAGAGAATACTGGTGCAGCCCCTGAAGAGGGAGGAGCACCAGAGATTACTGGTGTGGCCTCTGAATAGGCAGGAATGCCAGATCTTACTGGCATAGCCTCCAAAGAGGCAGGACCACAAGTCACCACTTTCCCCCTACAATAGTAAAGGATGAACCTCTAGAAGCATTTTCATTTTTTCTCTGGTTAGCAGCAATAATAGAAAAGGATATTCCCAGTATAACATGCTGGCTTGATTCTTTCTTTTTAGCCTCTGTATATATGATGCATTCGTTACCCTTAATGTCTGTATTTACTTTTCCATGATGTACGCATCACAATTTTGTGAAGAGGATGGCGATTAACTCCACAATGTATACATCTTCCTTCTTTATAACAAAGATCATGCTCTGGTTCAGTACACCTAACACACATGGCAAGGTTGCCTTGTAGCTTCTGCCTGCAGATCCTAAGATATGACTATATTCTTGACAATAAAAACATCTCGGTCTTGGGATGTATTGCTTCACCTTAAAACGAAACCATCCTGCTTTTATCATATTAGGTAAGAAGATTAAATTGAATATAATAATTAAATCTGGAGCTGGAACTAAGGTTCCACAGATATTCTTCTTCATTCTTTCAATTCTAATCTTAAAACAATCTTGTAATTCTTCTACAAGTTTTTTTTCTGAATACATCATCAGTTGGGGTTTCAAATATTATTCCCTTGTAGTGATTCTACAAAGTATGTATTGAGCAATCTACTTTAACTCCTCTAAGATGCGATAATGCTTTTTATTTTTTACTTTTTTTGGTGAGGCCACTTCCATTGTCAGATGATATCTTAGGCTCTTGGCTACAAAACTACACTAATTTTCTGTACACATTGTTACACTTAGAATTTTTCAGATTAAAGGCCAAATACTTATCATAAGAAGAGGTTTCAAATAAGCCTGGTCCTATTTCACATACATTTCTGGTCAATTTTCCTTTGCTCCGTGCTGGAGCATTGGGTTCCAGTGGAATTACACTAGAGGGTTTCCTAGCCATGTCCAAATACAGGTTGTCAGAGAAGGGTGCAGAGGTCATCATCTGTGCAAAAAGGGTATCATGAAATGGTCCAGGGACACTTGATTCCTTACTACTATTCATAAAGATCGAAGTAAGAAAGAAAGTAAAATGAAAAATATACCTGAAAATTTCAAAAAGATATCCTCAGCTTTTCATAGAGTTTATTCTATAAATGGCAGCAGCAATAACTAACTCCCAAATGTCCACTCCCTACCCTGCCCAACAGGGGATGGCACAGCCCAATTAGAGAGGTCCAAGTGTAAGCCAAACCTGCTTGTTGAGACCGAGATATTACAAGAATATAATCACCCCTATCCTAATCATATATTATGGGCAAAAGCAACAGAAGGCTGAGAGTCCTATCCCCAGAGCCACAAAACCCCTAGAATCCATGGCCAACTCAGCAGAATAGTTTTACCCTTGAGCTAAGAATGTGGATAATCCCGTTGATATCACTCAGGTTCCAACACTATCGGGTAGTTGATGATCCTGCCACAGTTCCCACTATTTAGCACATAGGCAGAAAGACAAGAGGTTGAAGCCAAGAAGCTGAACGAACATAAATAACAATGGACAGGAAGAAGAATGTATATGATGCTGAATGGACAAAATGCCAAACAGATACGAGGTAGAATGTACAAGAAGTCGAAGCAATCTTGGGTGATCGTAAATTAGATAATTACCACAAACCTATAATAGATAATTACCAGTTTTGCTACTGGTAACAAGAAAATTTTTTTTTGTTTTTGTTTAATTTCAAGTTTACTATCCTTTGAGTTTGATCATGGATTTTGTCAAGACAGCGCAAGGAGGAAGAAAGCTTTTAAGTGGTTATGCCAACTATGTTGTGGATAAAAAGGTTAATGACGCTACCTGTTGGCAGTGTTAAAAATTCAAAAGTGTAGTGCTAGACTTAAAACTATTGATGAAAAAGTAAAAAAAAATATGTGTGAATATTCTGATTCACCTGATGGGACTCATAATTTGATTCTTAAAGTATGGGACGGTATGAAGAGTAAAGCTGAGGACTCGGAAGAAGTTATGAGCAGGACCCACTTAGACAGGTCAGACAGCGCGCAGGTAGAGCATGCAGCGGGAATGAGTGATGACGCCAGCTGCACCCCTACATGCAGTGACTTACAGTCTTGTTCACCAGTCTGATCCAAGTCACCCTCGTGTGTACACCTTTTCATTGTAATCTTTTTCCACTAGGCATACTTCAATTCTGCAGATATGCCAAACAACTGTTCAGTATATGAGTGCTATAATACAGGAATAAAAACATTAGGATTAGACGTATAATACTTTCATTTTCCGAGGGCAAAAGAACTTAGACAACGCTGGATTAATTGCTGTTGTCGCACTGATAGCATAAACGCTGATAATGCAGTGGTATGCTCTGTGCATTTTGCTGATACTGACTACAAAGATAGCATGAAATCCAGACTCCTTGGAATTGATACTCCTAAGTGACAACAAACATTAAAGGATGATGCAATTCTATCTCTTCTTATGCCTCAAGGTAATTAAACTATAATGCAGTACTATGTATTAGTGTGTGTGTGTGTGTGTGTGTGTTTATGGCTTTGTTACAGGTTTTATTGTATGTATGTATTCATAGCAATGTACAGCAATTTTTTTTATTTTTTGTTGAACCGTTTGAACTGTGTATTTATGCAAATATGTCATTACTTTGACTTTTCTTTGATGAACCATTGTTGAATGACTTGCATTTATGCAGTTTTGATGATTAAATTTAATTTTAGTACATCCTGCTGTACCTTTGGTCAAATAACGATCTATCTATCAGTCACGTAATACATTTGGTGTTAAAACTTATGTGACCAAATCAATGGTCTGCACAGAATGGCTGAAGTAATGTCAACAATGAGAGTCAAAGATTCAGTGTAAAGGGCTATATATGTTTCAGAAAGGTGTAGTCTTATCTTCTCACTCACTAATTGGCTTCCACAATATGCTTCGCAAGTCTTTCGGTGTAGAATACATTTTGACTAGAAAATTAAATAAAGACAATTTGGAACATTTATTTGGGTGCATACGACAAATTCACGGGCCATATGAGCACCCTAATGCTCTCACTGTGGAATTCAGATTAAAGAGATTACTCTTAGGAAATGATGTTGCTCTACTATCGGAGATATCTAACGTAACTACTGATAATTTAGACTGTCTATCTACAAGTGATGGCCTGATGAAAACAAATAATAAAGGTAACACTTTCTTTGAAAGAGATCTAGCAGTCGAACTCTACTGTTTCAAAGTAACTGATTCAAAGACTTGGATGTTGGGTGTGAGCTGGAAAATGATGTAGATGATGAGATTGATGATGATGAACATGGATGTAAGTAAATTGATGTAATTATAGAAGAAGAATCTCTTAGATACATTGGTGGGTATATTGCAAGGAAGTTTTGTGTAAAATATCCTCACTTAGGTAAGAAAGCTCCTGAATGTGTGACCAAGGAAAAGAGGTGGACAGATGAAGTAAAGAGAGGTGAACTGTACGCTCCCTCAGAGTCATTTTATTGTCAATTAACTACAATGACGGAAGTATTTCAAACTCCACATGGAGTCAGTCTACAGGCGGGAAAAGATTGCTTTAAAAAAACTGTATCTGAAGTTGAATACGTGGGAGATGATTGATCAAATGTTGTCATAACCTTCTTTGCCGAAATATCAGTGTTCTTTAAAATTAGCAAGTTAAATAATGATATTAGGATAAATAAGAAAAAAGGCAAGACTTGTAGAAATGAAAGAAAAAAAACATATGAAAGTGATAAGGTAATAATAGCATGTAGAACAAGCAAACATAACTATGTTAACCTGTGTATGTACATCATTTGTATACAAACTATGTAAATAAACTTTACAGTACTGTAATAGTTATATATTTATCCTCTTTCAGAAATATACTATAGACATGATAAATATGCTGTCAGTTAATCTAGGGTATCCAAATCAATCAAGAGGGAGGGAGAGGGAGACGGCACAGGCAGGTGAGATGTGGATCAGCTGACGTCACTGCGCAGAGAGAGCGTAAATCGGGTCTCTGTCCGTCTGACCGGGCGCACTACAAAAGAGCGGATTCGAAAAGATTAACGAGTTCGAAACTCACCCTTAATGCAGTTACAAAAGCAAGCCAAGATTATTCCCTTTTGACTCGCTATTTCAATAAGTTTCGTTTAGAGTGTCTTAATGATTCACAAAGCGTTCACTGTTGTTGAAGCCGTTTGATTACACCTTGAAGGCCAGTCAGTCCGTTGTTTTCATCCTGTGCTGTGCTGTGCTGTGCTGTCTAGCATGGAGTTCATCATTTCTAAGACCAACAAAGGCAAGAAGTGCTTAATGCAGGATGGATATATATATAGAGAGAGAGTTGATAGCACAATGACTGATGGCTCCATTTCGTGGCGACGTATGAACAAAAAATGTAATTACTCTGATAAAATGTGAGCACAATCATGACAAGGATGAAAAAAAAAATAGAAAGACAGCAAATACGTGCAACAGTGAAAAGGAAGGCAACTGACAATTTGACAGGCGAAAAGTGTGTCCAGTATTACCTAAAACTCACCAGGAACTACACCAGGTTCTTAATTCTATGACCACTGCTACAACCAAAGGGGAAGATTTTATCCTGGAAAATAATCCCAAGACAGGTTTGGTTATTCTTTCATGTACAACAAGAGTAGAATTTTTGACAAACACTGCTGAGGAGATCTTCGTAGATGGGACTTTTAAATATTGTCCTAAGTTCTTTTATCAGCTATATACCATACATGGATTATGTAATGGACTATATTCCGTTAGTGTATGCTTTATAACCAAGTCAATCTGAGAAGATTTATAGAAATATGTGGACGTGTTTGACTGATATTTGTTCAGCTAGGAATCTGCTTCTAAATCCCTCAGAATCTCGGACTAGGTAATGAGTACAAGGACAACAATAGTGACATTGGCCAGTGGCTAAAATTATCGTTTGGATTGCATTTCATTGACCCTAAGGATGTTGAGGATTGCTTTGTGGATAGGCTAATGGCAGATGCAACTCAGGATGATAGATGTACACGTTTTGCAGACTATCTTGTTAACAATTACACATCACTAAACTCAAGATATCCTCCAGTGCTTTGGGCATTTCAGCCCAAAGCACTGGAGGATACCAAGCGTACAAACAATGCAGCGGAATCTTTTCATGCTCATTTTAATGAGCATTTTTATGCATCCTATCCTTCTATTTATGTATTCCTTGCCGTTCTAGTGAAGCTCCAGATTAAAACGCACATAGAGATAAGGAGTATCAGTAAGCCTGCAACAATTAGGAAACCAGTACAACAAATATGTTGCAGGAGAAATAGACAGACACAATTATTTGAAGAGTTCGCGCAACAAATTCAGAGCAAATACAAAACTGTAATAATCGAGGTGTATGATGAATATTTTATTATATAAACTGGATTTATGGACACACATTTGATTTTGCATGACGAATATAGGATTATATAAAGTGTTTTTATAAAGGACTACTAGGACAAGCCTGTACTAAGTTGCAAGAAGAATATACTTGCATACTTAAAAAATATA
This sequence comes from Macrobrachium nipponense, assembly GCF_015104395.2. Lineage (NCBI taxonomy): Eukaryota > Metazoa > Arthropoda > Malacostraca > Decapoda > Palaemonidae > Macrobrachium > Macrobrachium nipponense. The sequence goes on along the minus strand of NC_061103.1, from coordinate 12,884,014 downwards.
TATTTTACCTGCTTACAAATGCTACTTCCACTTCCCCGTGGTAAGCAGGGGGCAACAGATGTTATCATCTGGCTAACGGAAGAGGTGAACACTCGTTAATGAACATATGAACAATCGGACTTGGAGGTGAGTGATAAGATGCGCTTTTGACTTAATATTCAACCGCACTTTTGATAGCAATATATCAGCAACATTTGCCGAGCTTTTTGCCAATCCGCGCTTTCGTAAAACGTCGGTCTGACCTGTCTAAGTGGGTCCTGGTTACGAGCACCTTAATTAGGAATGCAATGGAAGAATTGACGCTGGGTGTAGCCGGAGCCCTACCTAAGGAAGAAACTCTTGAAAGAATCATTTGAAGAACAAGAAAGGTATAAAAGATCGAAGCATTGGACGTAATGCAAGGAGATAACTTTCAGATGTACGAAAGTGATGCTGTCGTTATCATTTCTACCAAAAAATATTGATTTCACTACAATATTATTATATGACTGACATTGTTTTCAATAATATTTTGTGAAAGAAACTTGCAAATAATAGTATTAATGATCTATCCTATATATTTGGTGGAAGAAAGTTGCAAATGATGGTTTTAATTATCTCTCATATTCTTTTTGACTTCATATATATATGCAGCATCTTATCCAATCGTCTTTCGGTCAGTTTGGCTGCCGGTTAGTTCAACTTTCGGTCAGTTCAGCTTCCGGTCAGTTCGGCTTCCTGGCCATTTGGCATCACTTCCATTCTCTTTCCTGCCCGTCCGACGTTCGGCTTCTTGGCTTTGGCCTCTTGGCTTCGGCATAAGTACATTCGGCTTCGTGTCTGCACACGATCACGTCAAATTTTACCAAAAAATGAAAATTTTCACAGGACAATCAAAATCAAGTAACAATATATATATATATATATATATATATATATATATATATATATATATATATATATATATATTGTTACTTGATTTTGATTGTCCTGTGAAAATTTTCATTTTTTGGTAAAATTTGACGTGATCGTGTGCAGACACGAAGCCGAATGTACTTATGCCGAAGCCAATAGGCCAAAGTAAATACCATAGGAAAATAATAGGCAGAAATCCAAACGCTTGGATTTCTGCCTATTTTCCTATGGTATTCGCTAAAATAAATATTAAAATTATTAAATTATTAATTAAATTAATATTTATTTTTATTTTATAAAAAAAATTTTTAAATTAAAAAAATATTAAATATTAAACTTATTAAAATTTATTAATTAAATATATTAAAAATTATAAATTAATAAATTATTAATAAATAATTTATATTTTAATATAAAAAATTAAAAATTTTAATAAATAAATAATATATATATGATAATATAAATTTAATATAAAATATAATTAAAAATATATAAAAATACAATAATTTAATTATTATTAAAAAATATAATAATTAATTATATTTAATATTAAAATTAAAATATAAAAATATATATATATATATCTATATATAAATATATATATATATATATAAATATATATATATATAATATATATATCATATTATTAAATAAATTATTTTATTAATAATTTAAATATTTTTTAATTAATAATAATTAATTTTATTTTTTTTTTATATATAATAAATATATATAATAATTATAAAAATTAAAATAATATATTATAAAATTATATTATATAAATTTATATAATATTATTTTAAAAATTATAAAATAATTTATTAAAATATTATAAATATAAATATATTTTAAAAAAATATATTAAAATTAATAATTTATATAAATATATATAAATATTATAGAAATTTATAATAATTAATAAATATTAATAAAATTAATTTTATAAAAAAAATTATAAAATAAATATATTTAAATATATAAAACTATAAAATTTAAATTAATAATAATAAATATTTTAAAAATTAATATTATATATAATAATTTAAATATTATAATAATTAATAATATTTAATTAAATAAATTAAAATAATAATTTAAATTAAAATATTAGAAAATATAATAATTAATATATATTATATATATTAATATATATATATATATATATAAAAGCGAATACATAGGAAAATAGGCAGAAATCCAAGCGTTTGGATTTCTGCCTATATTATTCTATGGTATTTGCTTTAATGAAGTCACGTGCATCTACTGTGATTTTTTAAGAACATATATATATGTATACATATACATATACATACATACACACACACACACACACACACACACATATATATATATATATATATATATATATATATATATATATATATATATACTTTGCATAGGACTCTTGGAATAGTACCCGGGAAACAAATTCTAGGGTTCAACAGCCTCCTCACCACAACAATGTGTGTTCCAAAGCCCGAGAGAGAGAGAGAGAGAGAGAGAGAGAGAGAGAGAGAGAGAGAGAGAGAGAGATTATTCAAATTGAGTTTCTTTCATCTCTACAACTTTAAAATTGTATTTCATTTTATCTGGATCCCACATCAGCGCAGATAAAAAGCAGTTAAGTATTGGGAATCTCCTCCTTTATGAGTTTACTTTTGTCCTCCATGAAGAATCGGGGACAACTGACTAAAAGCAAGAGCATTCAATGGGAGGAAACTTTGCCCTAGGAAATCTCGCAAATCATAAAAGGCAGACACCAGACGAGGGGGGAAAATATTCGCAATTAAATATGGTAAGGACGAATAAAACCGTCTCTAATTGTACTACAAAAGTGACACAGGCCGATTGGCAGTGTAATTTTGAAAGTTGAATATTGGATGAATCAACTAGCTATAAAATAAATAAAAAAACTAATAAATAAATAACACATTAACTAAACAACTGAAGGATAATACGGTAGAGGGTATGTACAAAAGAATTTGGTAGGTATATATTTTAAACATTCGAAATTTTCTAAGATGTTCTACATACACTTCCAATTGCTTTGCTCAAGCCACTCGGGGAGGTATGGAAGGATGTGCAAACCTGACCAATGCCCACAACTCGAAGCTGATGGATTTCAACGACGTCAGAAATGGCAGCGAATGTTGACTGACTTCACTGATCAATATTTTCACAAGAGCAAATGCGTGCAATTGACAGATTTCGTCATTATTGCAGCCCATTTGCTTACTAGTAAAACTGGACATTTAATGACGGCTGAAAATCCATAAAATTTGTATGTGATCGCCAAATTAGTTAAGTCATCCTACATAAAATCAGCATCAATAATGGGCAAGAAAATGAAAACTATTTACAAAGTATAATGATAGTGAATGGAGATTTCGTCCTCCCATCCTCCCTCTCTCTCTCTCTCTCTCTCTCTCTCTCAGATTATCACACAATTGGTACGCACTAATACACCGTCCCTCGCTAATCTTCTCGAAAAACGGCGTGATGACATTATTTACGTTCACTTTTACCGCACCATGAGCATGTTGTCTTCACGGGTATCATTCTTCGCGTATCATCCGTCATTACCTTTTTATTTCCAGGGAGCATTCTTCGCACCCACAGCTTCTCACTTCCTTTCTTTTGCCAGCAAGTGATGGGAAGCCCGCCCGTCTTTTCCAAATGAGGCCTCTCGTTTTACCACCCAAATCGCCTCAGAACGTCCACCAAATTGCACCCCAAATTGCGCCGTGGATCGCCGCCTTGTGGGACTGAGGATTGGCCCGGAATTTTCTCTCCCGGGAGCGACTCAATCCGGGACTTCGTGTACTACGGGTCATTCATTCGGCTCTCCGTCTTCTGCTCTTACAATCTCGAAGACCAGCTGCGACGATCAGCTGTGCAACGTGTAGTAGTACAACTTGCACTCTGCATACAGATCAATTATCAATGTACACTGAAAGTGATAAAAGTGCTAAGAACGAGTTGGTAACAAATGGAAATAAATGGCACGTCCGTCTACAAGGTAAGACGTCTATAAACAAAATATTTTACCGGGACGCAAAACAACACTGCATTGTATTTTCCGAAGAGTCCATTAAAATGTTTTCGTTCGTATCTCGTTTTGTGGTGGTATAAGGGGCTTACTCACTTCACTTCTAGCAACTCATCTCACAGCTCTTTGATGTCCTCTTACTGAGGACAACTGACTTAAATGAGAACGATTTTATAAAAAATCTGATTTTATTTTTTGAAATGAAGTTCTTGGGAACACGAACATTCAAATGACATTTTCCTCCTATATTTCTCAGACCTTTAGACTGTTACAGAAATCACGAATTCAGTTTGACAAATGTTTCGTAAAGCGATTGTTAAATCTGTAATACGGGAAAGCTTGTGTCCGAGGTATTGTTACAGTCTCTTCGTATCACTACGTTTCATTAGAGGGAAGCCGTTATATAACCTCTTAATAGCTCATAATATCACGGTCACCGATATAAGCAAATAGAGCTGATGACAAAGACGCCATTACAGACAGACAGACAGACAGACAGACAGACAGAGGAAACGAAACCTCAGACACACACAAACCGCAAATAAAGGAAAGGGGCCATTCAGGCAGCCTTCGATTTAACGAGTTTCCAGCTTAATGCAAAATCCATTCCAATGGAACTGAAAGTCAGAATCTGAATATATCGGAGAACATCATATAATCCCGGGCGGTGGAGGCCAAATGTTCCAAAGAATCGGATCCGTCGACCAAGATTTCCATCCTTAAAAAAAAAAAAAAAAAAAAAAGGATGTGGAGGGGCGCCGAGTTAAGGCACGTATGACAGAATACTTCAACGAAATACTTGAAAATTGAGAGAGAGAGAGAGAGAGAGAGAGAGAGAGAGAGAGAGAGAGTCACTCAGTGCCATACTGCTTGAGGCCATGCTACCAAAACGCCTCGATCAGGTAAGTTTTACATCCTTTGGAGTAACATATATATATATATATATATATATATATATATATATATATATATATATAAATCACAATGACGTGATTAGAAATTTTCTAAGTAATAAAAGTCCACACTTATGTAAGCTGTGTATTAAAAAAACATTCTAAGACGGGAGCTTTCACCTACTTGAACAGTAGACCTCATATATATATATATATATATATATATATATATATATATATATATATATATATATATATATATATGTATATATATATATACATATATATATATTGTAAAGGAATATTGATTTATTGAATGTAAAATTGAAGAAAGGTTGAAAATTGATATTTGCATAGAAAAAAAAGTGTGTACACTAGACAACAGATGGCAGTAGCGCTTGGCGTAGGCGGTAGTCCGCCAAGGATAATGTACCGAAACAATGATATTTGGTCCATGGAGTCTAGCGTGAGTCTGGTATATAAAGGCCCAAAACGACGATTTTCGTTGGAGCTGAAACAAACAAGTGATTATAATAGAGTATCAAGTTTTGAGGAATATATGGTAATGTATTGTTTATCCATTTGGACGTTTTCTTGTGTGATGTAACGTTGGTTGCCACTAACTTTTTGATGTTACAGTGATTATATGTTGTGTTGATGTAAAGCTTTGTGACTTGGGTATTATACTGTAAAATGCAGTGATTAGTGATTAGTAGTCTGATGAAGTGCTGTATAGCGAGTCTTTGCTTTTGTGTAAAGCGTTCGTAAATTGTTTAATGTTCTGTTTGTGACTTTAATTTCCTTACTAATTGGTATTAAAGTACATTTTAAGTTATAGTGGGTTGTCACTGTTTCCTGATATATTCTCCTCGTAAATCCTTACCGTAGAGAGAGATTTTTTTTTTTTATATTAGTACATGGGGGCCCGTCGAACGAAACCCGAACGTTTCCCTATTCAGTTTTTGCTCATTCTATCGAACGAAACTCGAACATATCCATACTCATTGTTTTTACTCATTCTATCGAACGAAACCCGAAACGTATCCCTTATTAATTGTTGTTGCTTTTATTTCATGGTCGAGCGTATTCGACCATAACTTGACGTATCCCTACTGTTAATTGCTTTTCAGTACTTCCATGTACTTTAGAGAGGGGGGAGAGTTGTGATAGTGTTAGTGCTATATTTGTCTTGCTGTGTTATTTTGAGCAGGTTATTAAAGATGTTTGATTTGAAAGATTTCATACGTAGTCCTAGTGGTGGAAAGTTAGAAGGTATAACTAAAATAGACTGGATTGTTCTAGCTAGGTACTATAATGTAGAAGTATCAGAATCTGAAAGGAAGCAAGAAATCTCAAATAAAGTAAGTGAGGCGCTAATGACTTTAGGCATTTTGTCTGATAAGGAAGGGTTGTTACTAATGAGTTGGGAAGGGCAAGAAACTGATAGCCAGCAAAGCGCAAGTGAGAATAATACAGAGGGTAGTGCAAGTGAAGAGGAAGGTGCCAAAGCCGTACGTGAAAAAAACCAAGTCACGCAAGGTTAAACCAAAAAAGTCCAAACTTGTTTATGAAGGGATGAGTGTTGAGCAGATGCAGATTCATTTGCAAATAGTTAGATTGGAGAATGAGAGAGCTGAAAAGGAGAGTGAGAAAGCTGTTGAACTAAAGAAGTTAGAAAATGAGAGAGCTGAAAAGGTTAGGAAGATAGAAGCTGAGAAAGAGGTTGAGCAAAAGAAGATTGAAGTTGAGCAAAAGAGGATAGAGCTAGAGATGAAGAAACTTGAAGTAGAAGAAAAGTCCAGAGAAATACCAAAACTCTTTTAGAATAGTAGACAACAAAAAATGCAGTAAAAAGTGACCAATTTTTGTGAAAATGAAGTGGATGCATTTTTTTTACAATTTGAGAAAGTAGCAGAACAGCGTGAATGGCCGAGAACGTCATGGAGCACGTTGGTTCAAACCTCCTTTCGAGGAAAGGCTAGGGAAGTATTTGCTGCCTTATCTTAGATGATTCTAAGGATTATGAGAGAGTTAAATCAGAAGTTTTGAAAGCTTATGAATGGGTGCCAGAGAGGTATAGAGAGAAGTTCAGAAGCTGGATAAAAAGAGACAGTCGTACTCATATGGAGTATGCACGGGAACAACGCCTGTGGTATGATAGGTGGATGAATGCCCGAGAAGTTAATGGTGATTTCGGTAAACTTCAGGAACTTATCTTGCTTGAGCAGTTCAAGGATGGTATTAATCCACTTATTAAAACATATTTGGATGAACGTGATGTAGATAATGTCGATGAAGCCACTAGATTGTCTGATAATTATGCATTGACCCATAAGCTATATAATACTGACGTCACTCCTAAAATTGGAAGGAGCAGAGTTTGGGAAAGAGCAGCAAAATTACAAGGCACAAGGTAAGACTACGAGTTCACAGGTATCATCTCGTGGAGTCTATAATAAATCCTTTAATAGAGGTGGTAGAGGGGCAAGTCGATATAATTCTGGTCCTAGTGTTAGTGCTGGACAAGCAGGATACAGTGTAAATGATCAGTTTACACCTAGTTACCAAAATATAGGCGAAAATTTTAGAGATTTTGTATGTTTCAGTTGTGGCAAACCAGGACACATCAGTAGGAGTTGTCCACATCGCACAATAAACCGTCCAATTCAAGTGGTAAATAAAGTTAAAGATAAACCTGTACATTTTTAAGGATGATCATAAACCTGAAAATACCATTGCATTGTTGAATCAACCACAAGCATGTGGTGACAGAGATCCTTGTTTGTTTGCTTCTCCCCTTAGGCCAGGTAAGAGGTATTGTAACGATAGCATCGACAGTAATAATAAAATATGTAATGTTGATGAGAATATAGGTTACAAAATGGGTAACAATGATGTTCAAAATGTTAGTAATGTTGGTTGTATTGAGGATATTGTAAAAGGAAATGGAGTGAGACTACCTGAAGAGAAGTCCCACCAATCCAAAGGTACTGAATTGGTATGACCCTTCCCTTTTATGGAGTATGGTTGTTACAACCTCCCTTGTGTTGAAAAAAGGAAAGTAAGGTGGTTAAGAGATACCGGAGCGTTACAGTCTGTAATGATAAAAAATATGTATGACCAATGGAAGGATACTGGAGAGTATGTACTTCTGCGTGGGTTTGGACCTGAGTTTTCAGCTCCATTAGTAGAAGTAAGGTTAGAAACTCCATTAATTTCGGATATGTTAAAATTGCTTTGGTGAGAGAAATCCCAGTGTCAGGAGTAGAGTTAATTCTTGGAAATGATGTATGTGGAGACAAAGTTTTTTTTTTTGGTAGCAGTAATCCAATTTTGACAGAAAAAAACCCTTTAATTCTTCATTTATTACAGAAGTGAATGTACATTTCCAAACTTATTTTCCTGCTTGTGCAGTTACTACAAGAAGTAAGAGTGCCGAAGGAAAGGTAAATGATGACGACGGTTTGGATTTACAAAACTTGTTTAAAGATGGTCCGGAAACACTACAAGTAAGTAAGTCAGTACTCCTTTGCGAATGCTGAAAGTTAATAAGGAAGAATTTGTTAATCTCAAATTGAAGATGATAATTTGAAGGTAATTAGAGATAATGCCCTTGTTGATATAAATGATATCGAGAAGGAAGGCAAGTGTTACTTTTAAAAAGGATGGAATCCTAATGAGGAAGTTCAAGAGTAGAACAAATTGTTAATGATAGTTGTAGAAACAAGTGGTCATTCCAAGTAGTTATAGGAATTTTGTTCTAGGTATTGCTCATGACTGTAGTTATTCTGGTCATTTAGGTATCACAAACAAAAACTTATGAGAAATTATTAAGGTATTTTATTTTTTTTGGCCTAAGATGCAGAAAGATTGTAGTGAATATTGTAAAAATGTGATTATTGTCAAAAAGTAGGTAAAGCTCACATGACCCTAAGGTAATGCCATTGCAACCCATTGAAGTTCCAGGAGAACCCTTTGAGAAACTGGTTTTGGATTGTGTAGGACCTCTGCCTAGGTCTAGCAAAGGTAACGAGTATTTGCTGACAATTATGTGTAGTGCTACCAGATTTCCAGAGGCTATTCCTTTAAGAACTGTGAGTGCTGATAAGATAATTGAAGCGCTTAACAAGTTCTTCTCATGGTAGGTTTGCCAAAAGAAGTTCAAACCGACCAAGGAACCAACTTTACGTCTAGAAAGTTTACCTCATTTTTAGCCTGTCAGAATATTAAGCATTGTTTATCGTCTCCTTATCACCCACAGAGCCAAGGAGTGGTCGAACGATTTCATCGAACCTTCAAAAACCATGCTTCGCACGTACTGTTGTGAAAATGAAAAGGAATGGGATGTCTACATACCAATGTTGCTATTTGCCGTTCGTGATAGCGTACATTCATCGTTGGGTTATTCTCCTTTTCAGTTAGTATATGTCCATCAGGTAAGGTCACCCATGGAGGTGATAAAGAATCAGTTGATTTCAGATGAGAAGGATTCTATCACGTTACAAGAAATGAAGGAAAAAATAAAAAAAATATGGAAAGTAGCACATGAGAATCTTAAAGTAGTACAAGAAGAGATGAAAAGAAATTACGACAAAAAGGCTGCAAAACGTGAACTCGACATAGGAGATAAGGTTCTAGTGTATCTCCCTACAGCTGGTAAGGTTGTTAACCAGAAGTATATAGGACCTTGCACGGTGAAGGAAAAAGTAAGTGATGTTAATTATCGAATTCAATTTCCTACAGGACGGAGGAAAGTTAAAACTTTCCATATTAACAAATTAAAGAAGTATAACGAATCCAGTGGAGTGTTGTCAATTGCAAAAGACGTTGAAGAAGAAATTGAACTTCGATTAAAAAATACAGATTATTTGAGTGATGATGAAAAATTTAGGAAGTTATGTATTCATTTATCTGATGAACAGCAGCATGATTTTCAAGTGCTAATTCAAAACTTTTCAGATCTATTTTCAGACCATCCTAAAAGGATAAAAGGAGTACAGCATAAAATCAGGTTGAGAGAAGAGACGCCAATAAGTCAGCGTCCATACAGAATGTCGCCGAGGCAACAACAACAGTTAAAGACCGAAGTTGCTTATTTACTGAAACACGGACTAGCAGAGGAAAGCCATAGTGAATGGGCTAGCCCATGTATTCTAGTCGACAAACCTGACGGAAGTGCAAGAATGTGTACAGACTATCGAAAGGTAAATAATGTAACTATAAAAGATTCATATCCTATGCCCAGAGTAGAAGATATAATTGATAATGTAGCAAAGTTTCCTTTTTTAAGTAAAATTGATTTATTGAAAGGATACTATCAAATTGAGTTAGACAAAAACAGCAGGGATATTGCTGCATTTGTTACACCCCATGGACTTTATAATTATAAGGTAATGCCATTTGGTTTATGTAATGCACCTCTGACATTCCAACGTCAGATGAATTATATCTTGAAGGATTTCGAAGGTGTATTTGTTTATTTAGATGACATTATTATTGTTGGAGAAACCTGGGAAGATCACATTAAAAAAGTATATGATGTTTTTAAGAGGTTATTAGAAATTTAATGTTACGATAAACCTTGCCAAATGTGAATTTGGAAAAACTACTGTTCAATATTTAGGACATGAAATAGGAA